>NW_019176447.1:265434-276951 GCF_002260705.1 Seriola dumerili | reverse complement strand
TGCTCCCTGACAGGAGGAGAACATCTGAAGAGGTAAGACTTAAATGTGTACCAAGTGTGTATTTATTTTTTCAGATGTGGATCACCTTATTTGAAGTTAGAAGACTTGCCTTATTCAGTCTGTTCAAACCGTGTTCAGGGTTGTTTGAGACGTATGCTATTGCGTCCTTTGTTTCCATAACAACAAGTGTTAACTTTGTCAGCTGACTGTAACGTTACAGTCGCCTGCCTGCTTCTTTTTGCATGTTCAACAATCTGATACACAGTTTTGTCTTGGCTTCTTTCGTCTATTGACTCTTTTATACACACCATGCTCTCGCAGTCATTATGAACAAAGAGACTTTTCAAAATAATGAAATAAATTATTCCTCCTCTACCAGTGAGAGAATACAAAAAGCAAACGTCTTACTTGATTTTGGCCTATTTTTGTTAAAGTGGGCATTGAGCTTTGCTACAGATCATCTACAGTGATTAATCTATCTGCCATCCATATACCACCTAACTGTAGTAAAACTATAAATACTCTAAAACAAAACGCATAGCATAGAGAATGGGCTTCTATTTTTGTTTTTTTTGTTTGTTTTTATTCTCAAATCCTTCATCTACACTGCCACTTAAGATTCTTAACTATTTAGATTCTTCCTGGGCATAACATCTCACTAAGTCACAATAATTTGCTTTGTTTTTTCTGTGTGTAGCCAAGACAGAGAGAAGTATTGGTGATCATGTTGTTTTTTCACAACTTGTCTACTCTGTCGGTTTAGTGACTTTAAATCGTCTAAAATGTTACCCTCTTGGTGTCACTGTTACATTAATATGGCCACAAATGACGTAGTCCCTCCCCTAACAAAGCTTTTGTTTGGTACCTCACAGCACATAAGATGTAAGGGTGTGAGTCGGATGAGACGGTTTACCGTGTTTTCTAAACATGCGACATTAAACGGCTCGGGCATATTCATTTGATTTTCTTCAGAAACAGGGTCCTGTGTGTATGTGTGTTCTTGGACAAAGATGGGAAGCGAAAGACGGTTCCGATCTAATAACCATCGGTTTGCTTTTCATTTTTTCTTAATACTGTTTTTCGGAAAGCAGACTGTGGCAGAATTGAGATACTCTATTCCAGAGGAGATGAAAGAAGGAACCGTGGTGGGAAATGTTGCCAAAGATCTTGGTCTAGACAAAACCTATTTGGTTGATCGCCGATTCCGTGTTGTGTCTGGATCTAAGGACGCCTTTTTCGAGGTAAATCCGGACAACGGTGCTTTACAGGTCAATAAGAAAATCGACAGAGAGGGGCTTTGCCTGGGAAGTGGTGCGTGTTTAATGGAGCTGAAAATCCTTGTTGAAAATCCATTGGAAATACACTATGTAGTTGTGGAAATTACTGATGTAAATGATCACTCCCCTAGTTTTTCCGAAAAGGTTCAGACATTTGAAATAGGAGAGCAGTCATCTCCGGGAACAAGATTCGAGCTGCATGCGGCCCGTGATCCGGATGCTGGAATGAACTCTATCCGCACATATATGTTAACATCAAATGATCACTTTGAAATAGAAATTATTCAAAGCGATGAAGATAAAATACCATTTTTAGTGTTGAAGAAGTCGTTGGACAGAGAACAAAAGGATAAACACTTGTTATTTGTTACAGCAGTTGATGGAGGTAAACCTCCAAGATCAGGCACACTAAATGTTTCTATTACTGTTCTTGATATAAATGATAACCGTCCAATGTTTAGTCAGAACAATTACCAAACAGAAATATATGAAAACGTCTCAGTTGGAACTACTGTTACAAAAGTGGATGCAACAGATCCAGACGAAGGGCCGAACGGGGAAATAGAGTACAGCCTCAGCAAAACATTAGCACGTAAAGTCTACGAGATATTCGAATTAGATAGTTTAAGCGGACAAATTACATTGAAAGGATCACTGGATTTTGAGGAAGCGGACATTTATAAACTAGATGTTCAGGCATCAGACAAAGGAACGCCACCATTAACAAGCAGATGTAGAGTTATAGTAAAGATAAAAGACGTCAATGATAATCCGCCTGAAATAGAAGTAACATCACTGTCAAATACAGTGTCTGAAGACTCGAAGCCTGGCACAGTTATTTCACTTATTAGTGTGACGGATAACGACTCTGGAATAAATGGAAAAATTATTTCCAGCATAACCGAAAAAGTTCCGTTTGAATTAAAACCTTCTTATAAGGAAAACACATATTCACTTGTGACTAGGGAGGTTTTAGATCGAGAGCAGGTGCCACAGTATGACATCACAATAAAAGCCACGGACTGCGGTGAGCCGCCAATATCAACTTTCAAAACTCTAAACATTCAGATATCAGATGTAAACGACAACAGTCCACATTTCGACCAAAGTCCAATACAGTTTTACCTGGTAGAAAATAACGTTGCTGGAAAGTCCATATTCTCTATAAGCGCAACAGACAATGATATTAACGAAAATGCAGCTGTTACATATCACATTCTTAGAGGAGGGAGTGATAATGATTTAACGCCATCTTTCCTAAACATCAATTCAGATAATGGACAGATTTCAGCACTAAAGAGTTTTGACTTTGAAACAGTGAAAACTTTCCAGTTCAGAGTTGTTGCGTCAGATTCTGGAACTCCATCACTGAGCAGCAATGTCACAGTGAACGTGTTCATTCTGGATCAGAACGACAACGCTCCAGTCATCCTGTATCCAGTCAGCTCTAACGGTTCTGTTGAAGGTGTGGAGGAGATTCCCCGCAACGTGAACGCAGGACACTTGGTGACTAAAGTCAGAGCCTATGACGCTGATATAGGATATAACGGCTGGTTACTGTTTTCACTGCAGGAAGTTACTGACCACAGTCTCTTTGGTTTGGACCGCTATACAGGACAGATCAGAACACTTCGCTCATTCACAGAGACAGACGAGGCTGAGCATAAACTGGTCATACTGGTCAAAGACAATGGCAACGTTTCACTCTCAGCAACAGCTACTGTGATTGTCAAACTTGTGGAGCCCAAAGAGGCTTTTGCAGCTTCTGATGTGAAAAGTTCAGCAAAAGCAGATGAGGATAATAATGTGACATTTTACCTGATGATAACTTTGGGCTCAGTTTCAGCACTTTTTCTCATCAGTATCATCGTGCTGATTGCAATGCAGTGCTCAAAATCCACAGACTATACTTCTAAATATCTACAAGAGACTAACTATGATGGGACGCTGTGTCACAGCATCCAGTACAGATCTGGAGACAAACGGTACATGTTAGTTGGACCCAGAATGAGTATAGGATCTACTATAGTCCCGGGAAGCCATGCGAATACACTAGTGCTCCCTGACAGGAGGAGAACATCTGAAGAGGTAAGCTGGTTTATTTTAACGGCTTAATTGGCTTTTTTAGGGTAGTAATAGCAAATACCCTTTTCTTCTTTTTGTGAGGTAGAGATGTCCATTTTGGGGGAATGGCTCGAGTCTGAGTCACAATGTCGCTATCCATTGTGCTGAAACTGCTTTGACCTTTGTTTGATTGTGTTATAAAGCCACAATATATAGTTTTTACACTGTGTATGCATCTTGGTGAAATCACCAGTATTATTTCAAAATCTGTCATATTTGTGGAGGAACAAACTAACTGGAAAGTGATCACTTGGTGTCAGTATGTGAGCAGAAAAGTGTTTGAAGAGAAGCCTTTTGTTACAGATAAGGGTCCTCCCCTTTGTGGGATGGGTTTTCACATTTTAGAACTGGATGCATCCTTTACAGTCACAGCGAATATTTAGCATCTGCGATTTGGATAAAACGCTCCAAACTGTTTATGATATTTTAGGCGTATCTATTTTTTCATTTTATCACGGAGTTGTTATTCTGAATTATTGGGATTAATTTTTATCTGCTCGTCATGGAGCAGAAAAGACATGGAGCATCGAGGGAGCAATGGCGGGGGATTGCTTTCATTGTTTTATTAATTTTGCAGTGGAGCAGAGCTTCGGCGCAGATCAGATATTCCATCGCCGAGGAAGTTAAAGAAGGAACTGTTGTTGGGAATATAGCCAAAGATTTGGGATTGGAGACGAACGCTCTGAAAGAGCGAGGATGTCGTATTGTTGAGGGTTCAACAGAGTCATTTTTTCATGTAAACCAGAATGATGGGATATTGTATGTGGGCCGAATAATTGACAGAGAGAAGGTCTGTGAACGGAGCAGTGTGTGCTTGATCAACCTAAAAACTGTGCTGGAAAACCCTCTTGAAATTCATTATGTGACCGTAGAGGTGCTGGATGTGAACGACCATTCTCCCAGCTTCTCCACGAAAGAGTCGCGGCTCGAAATTTCAGAATCAGTTTTACCAGGTTTGCGCCTACACCTGCAAGCAGCACCTAATGATCATTTTCGTTTAGAAGTCAAAGATCGTGGAAAAGATGGGAAAATACCAATATTAGTTTTACTAAAGACGCTAGATAGGGAAAAAAAGAAAAGCCATAAATTGCTTCTGACAGCTATTGATGGAGGCAAACCAAGTAAATCTGGAACAACTCAGCTGTTTGTTGACGTCTTAGATGTTAATGATAATATGCCTGTTTTCAACGAAGAAACGTACTCAGTGCGTTTAGAAGAAAATGCTCCAATTGGCACAACAATTATACAAGTTAATGCCTCTGATTTAGACGAAGGATCCAATGGTGAGATTATCTATTCGTTAGGAAAAAATGTGAATAGCAGAATACGTGAACTGTTTCGTGTAGATTCAAATACAGGTGAAATTATTGTTCAAGATCTGATAGACTTTGAATCAGAGGAAAGTTATCAGATTGATATACAGGCGTCTGATAAAGGATCAGCTCCTTTAAGGACAGATAAAAGTGTGTCTGTGAATATTGTTGATTTGAATGATAACACCCCGCAGATAGAGGTTACGTCATTTTCAAGGGCAATACCAGAGGATGCAAGACTGGGAACCACTGTGGCATTAATCAGTGTCTTTGATAAAGACTCTGGTCTTAACGGGAAAGTTATTTGCTCATTTAATGAGGATGTCCCTTTCACATTATCGCCTTCAACGCAGGATAACATGTATTCTATAGTCACGAAATCGCCTTTGGATAGAGAGAAGCAATCCATATATGATGTTACAATTGTTGCAAAAGATGCAGGTGTACCATCGTTGTCTTCTGAAAAAGGCATTACTATTGTTATATCAGATGTGAATGATAACAGTCCAGAGTTTTCAGCGAGCCCTTACACATATTATGTTACAGAGAACAACTCTCCAGGAGCTTCACTGTTTTCTGTGAGGGCATCAGACCATGACGAGGGCGATAATTCTCGTATCTTATATCATATGCTGAGAGATGGAAAAGAAAATACTAAAATAAATTCATTCAATTTAAACATAAACTCTGATAATGGAGACATTATGGCGCTAAAAATTTTTGACTTTGAAACACTGAAAACTTTCCAATTCCACGTTGTTGCCTCAGATTCTGGAACTCCGTCACTAAGCAGCAACGTCACAGTGAACGTGTTCATTCTGGATCAGAACGACAACGCTCCAGTCATCCTGTATCCAGTCAGCTCTAATGGTTCTGCTGAAGGTGTGGAGGAGATTCCCCGCAACGTGAACGCAGGACACTTGGTGACTAAAGTCAGAGCCTATGACGCTGATATAGGATATAACGGCTGGTTACTGTTTTCACTGCAGGAAGTTACTGACCACAGTCTCTTTGGTTTGGACCGCTATACAGGACAGATCAGAACACTTCGCTCATTCACAGAGACAGACGAGGCTGAGCATAAACTGGTCATACTGGTCAAAGACAATGGGAACGTTTCACTCTCAGCAACAGCTACTGTGATTGTCAAACTTGTGGAGCCCAAAGAAGCTTTTGCAGCTTCTGATGTGAAAAGTTCAGCAAAAGCAGATGAGGAAAATAATGTGACTTTTTACCTGATGATAACTTTGGGCTCAGTTTCAGCACTTTTTCTCATCAGTATCATCGTGCTGATTGCAATGCAGTGCTCAAAATCCACAGACTATACTTCTAAATATCTACAAGAGCCTAATTATGATGGAACACTGTGTCACAGCATCCAGTACAGATCTGGAGACAAACGCTACATGTTAGTTGGACCCAGAATGAGTATAGGATCTACTATAGTCCCGGGCAGCCATGCGAATACACTAGTGCTCCCTGACAGGAGGAGAACATCTGAGGAGGTGAGTAAATATTTAAATTTGCTATCTATTCTATCTTAAGGATCACTTTTGTCTTTGGCAGTTGTACTGAAATTGGATTTAAACTTAACCAACAAGAGAAACCTTCTCACTCAAAGCAATACAACGTATGATTTTTAGTATTGACCAGTTTAAGGCGATAAATGCACCATCACGCATATTCACAAGGTGGCAGTACCTTATCATTATAACGCCTAATAGCGTCTCAGAGTAGGATACACAGTCCGCCCCTACTACGTTCAGTCCGGTTAGACAACATTTCGCTGGCAGACTCTGAATAAGCGCACGGTGGATACAAATCGGTGACTGTTTTTGTCACCGTGACTGTTTTTGTATTTTGTAAATTACATTCCCAGGAGAGGTGAATCTATTTCTTGCTGTGATGGACACAGAAATCTAGACAAGTGGACAATGATGGACGCGTTTGGATTCGTAAATTCACCTCAAATTATGAAACAAAGAGGACGGGACTCATGGCGACTACGATCACCATTGCTCACCGGTTTGGTTTTACTTTTATTTTTCACAGCAACCTCGGCACAACTGAGATACTCTATATCCGAAGAACTCAAAGAGGGGAGTTTTGTTGGGAATATAGCTAAAGATTTGGGAATAGACCTCAGTATAATGAAGCGCAGGGGATTTCGTATTATGTCCGGCTCGGGTGAACCACTTTTTAAGGTAAATGAGAATGACGGAGTCCTTTATGCGAACCATAAAGTAGACCGTGAAGAAGTATGTAAGGAGAGCACTGTTTGTTTAATCAACCTCAAAACTGTTCTCGAAAACCCACTAGAAGTACATTATGTCACCGTGGAGATAATGGATTTAAACGACCACTCTCCCACATTTCCAGAAAAAACAAAAAGGCTCGAGATCTCAGAGTCTGCATTGCCCGGAGCAAAATATCAGTTACAAAATGCCCATGACCCGGATGGTGGCACAAACTCTGTCCAGCAGTATAAAATCAGTCAGAATGACCATTTTCGTTTAGAGATTAAAGATCGAGGAAGAGATGGTAAAACTCCGATTTTACAATTACAGAGGCAACTAGACAGAGAGGCAAAAAGTAACCATAAATTGCTGTTGACAGCTATAGATGGCGGAAACCCGCCAAAAACAGGCACAGTTGAAATATATATAGATGTTCTGGATGTTAATGACAATATGCCAGTATTCACCAAAGACACATATTCAGCAGTGCTACAAGAGAACGCCCCAATTGGCACAACCGTCATCCAAGTTAACGCAACCGATTTGGACGAGGGGACCAACGGAGAAGTGGTTTATTCATTTGGCAGTGATGTAAAAGGTAAAATTCGAGAACTGTTTGATATTGACACCGTCACTGGGGAAATCACTGTGAAAGGTCGTGTAGACTTTGAGGAACAAGACAGCTATGACATTGATGTTCAGGCCTCTGATAAAGGAAACATTCCATTCAGAACAGATAAAAGTGTTATCATTAAAATTGGAGATACAAACGATAATGCTCCTGAGATAGAGGTGGCATCATTGTCAAGTGCAGTTTCAGAGGACTCTAGACCAGGAACAACCGTAGCTCTCATCAGCATTACCGATTCAGATTCTGGCATGAACGGAAAAATAATTAGCTATGTCGCCGAAGAAAGTCCCTTTACATTAACTCCATCAATACAGGATAACATGTTTGCTGTTGTGACTAAATCACTGCTTGACAGGGAACAACAATCAAGATATGATATTACAATAATCGCTAAAGACGCAGGTGAACCAGTCTTAACATCCGAAAAGACTATAAGCGTGTTTGTGTCAGATACGAATGATAACAGTCCGGAGTTTTCAATGAGCCCCTACAGTTTCTACATCACCGAAAATAACCCCCCAGGGGCCCCAGTTTTTTCTGTAAGAGCGTCTGATCGAGACGAAGGAGATAATGCACGTATTTCATATCATATTCTCAGGAATGCAGATCATGAAAATAAAGTGATATCATTTCTTAATATAAACTCTGATAATGGAGATGTTTTGGCGCTAAAAAGTTTTGACTTTGAAACACTGAAAACTTTCCACTTCCACGTTGTTGCGTCAGATTCTGGAACTCCGTCACTAAGCAGCAACGTCACGGTGAACGTGTTCATTCTGGATCAGAACGACAACGCTCCAGTCATCCTGTATCCAGTCAGCTCTAACGGTTCTGCTGAGGGTGTGGACGAGATTCCCCGCAACGTGAACGCAGGACACTTGGTGACTAAAGTCAGAGCCTATGACGCTGATATAGGATATAACGGCTGGTTACTGTTTTCACTGCAGGAAGTTACTGACCACAGTCTCTTTAGTTTGGACCGCTATACAGGACAGATCAGAACACTTCGCTCATTCACAGAGACAGACGAGGCTGAGCATAAACTGGTCATACTGGTCAAAGACAATGGGAACGTTTCACTCTCAGCAACAGCTACTGTGATTGTCAAACTTGTGGAGCCCAAAGAAGCTTTTGCAGCTTCTGATGTGAAAAGTTCAGCAAAAGCAGATGAGGAAAATAATGTGATTTTTTACCTGATGATAACTTTGGGCTCAGTTTCAGCACTTTTTCTCATCAGTATCATCGTGCTGATTGCAATGCAGTGCTCAAAATCCACAGACTATACTTCTAAATATCTACAAGAGACTAACTATGATGGAACACTTTGTCACAGCATCCAGTACAGATCTGGAGACAAACGGTACATGTTAGTTGGACCCAGAATGAGTATAGGGTCTACTATAGTCCCGGGCAGCCATGCAAATACACTAGTGCTTCCTGACAGGAGGAGAGCGTCTGAGGAGGTAAGATCAATACTTGACTTTCTCTTCCATAAGTGCAAATAACATAAGTTCAGATTTCTACATTTTGTGAAGTAAGCACTACTGACTTTCATTATGGCAGTCTTATAAAATAAATGGTAAGATATTGCTTTCATACAATTATCAGACTCCCCTTTTGCACATGAAATGAACCATTTGATAAAGCAAACTAGTTTTTGCTGTTTTGCTAAATTGTTTACTAGGAAATTTGCATACGAAGAAGATGCGGATGTAAACTGAGTAGTAATATACATGCAATCAAGGAGATTAAGTTAACTAGTTGTATCACAACTTCCGATGTCTGGTGCCCAGTGGTTTGACAGACGACTGGATTACATCTCTTCATTTAACTTCCTGCTAAATTAAAGACCATATGCGCCAGACTTTTTTTTTTTTTTTTGCAATTGCAGTCTTATCCATATTTTGTCTGAAAAATGCTCTAGTGGTTCAGCTGAGTGTAGACTGTCGCTTTCCGTGGTGCTGAAACAGTCTTAAGAAAGTCCCTCTCCATTTTTATGCCTGTCATACTTTCTTTTCCCGACAAAACCAGATACTCTCATTCAAACATCGGTAATAGAATGATAATAGTTAATGCATCTGTTAAAAGAAGGTGAATAGGTATCGTTGTCTCCTCTGTGCTTTATAAGTGAGGATATGGCAGGCTGCTTTCTTCATTTTTTTCAAAAACTTTCTTTTTAGTGCAAACAACACGTTTTTTAATACATGTTGCTATTATTTCAAATACACGACTGCACTACGATTATCGATCACTTGGTGTCGGTATAGTGACAAAAATGCTTCCACACTTTTTCGTCATAGCCAATAGACCCATCCCCTTCCTCTCAAACCATCACTGGCAGAGCCTTTTACGTGCTAAAGGTTTGAGCACACAATTTAGCTTGAAATAAATCTCATGCTCTTTTTTGAGAACGGTTAGATTATGACAACAAACGTGACTGAAGATCTTCATATTTAATATGGCGGTATAACTCTTTGAAATCTGTTTTATTTTAAATATTTCATCTTGTAATGGAACAAAGAGAGTGCCAGACATGGAGGGAGCGGAGAAAGTGGATTATCTACATGATGGTTTTGGTTACGTTATGGACCAGAGCTTCAGGACAAGTCCGATATTCTATCGCTGAGGAAGTGAAAGAAGGAACTGTTGTTGGAAATATCGCGAAGGATTTAGGTCTCGATAAGAGCACATTGAAGGAGAGGGGGTACCGTATTGTCTACAGCTCGACAGAGCCTCCTTTTCGAGTGAATCAGGACGACGGTATCTTATATGTGAACCGAAAGATTGACAGAGAGGAAGTGTGCGACCGCAGCAAGGTTTGTGTAATCGACTTAAAAACCGTGTTGGAAAACCCACTGGAGGTACACTATGTAGCAGTGGAGATTCTGGATATAAACGACCACGCACCGAGCTTCCCCGAAAGTACAAAGATGTTAGAGATTTTTGAATCTGCATTACCAGGAGCAAGATTTCAGTTACAAGCTGCACGTGATGCTGATAGTGGTTCGTTATCCGTTCAGCAGTATAAGTTGAGTCATAATGAACATTTTCGTTTGGAGGTGAAAGATCGTGGTGAGGACCGTAAAACTCCTAGTTTAGTTCTGCAAAAGACACTTGATAGAGAAACCGTTAAGACCCATGTGTTGCTTCTGACAGCCACTGATGGAGGAAAACCTCCAAGGTCCGGTAACATGACAATAACTGTTGATGTCTCTGACGTTAATGATAACCCTCCAGTTTTCACCCAGGACTCATATCACGTAGACTTAAAGGAAAATTCTCCTTTTGGCACGACTGTTATTTACGTAAATGCGACAGATATGGATGAAGGTTCAAATGGTGAAATTGTATATTCATTTGGCAATGACGTGGATACACGTGTACATAAGCGTTTTGATTTAAATCCAGTGACTGGAGTTATTACTGTAGCAGGGGCCATAGATTTTGAAGAGAGTGGCAGGTATGAAATTGATATTCAGGCATCAGACAAAGGTGCAGCTACACTGACAACAGACAAAACCGTCATTATAAACATTGTTGACGTAAACGACAATGCACCAGAGATTGAGGTGACATCCTTTTCACGTGCACTCCCAGAAGATTCAAAACCAGGAACCACAGTGGCGTTGATTAGTGTTAAGGATTCAGATTCTGGTCTCAATGGAAAAGTGATGTGTCACATAGGCCAAGGTCTTCCTTTTCTGCTCACTCCGTCTTTACAAAATAACATGTATTCTCTGGTAACCAAATCACTTTTGGATCGCGAGCAGCAATCGCAATATAATGTAACAATTGTCGCTAAAGACGCAGGCGAACCATCCTTATCATCAGACAAAACTATAAAAATTGTTGTGTCAGATGTGAACGACAATAATCCAGAGTTTTCACAGAACCCGTATACTTTCTATATAACTGAGAATAACAAACCAGGAGCG
>NW_019176447.1:110473-265203 GCF_002260705.1 Seriola dumerili | reverse complement strand
CTCTCAGCAACAGCTACTGTGATTGTCAAACTTGTGGAGCCCAAAGAGGCTTTTGCAGCTTCTGATGTGAAAAGTTCAGCAAAAGCAGATGAGGATAATAATGTGACTTTTTACCTGATGATAACTTTGGGCTCAGTTTCAGCACTTTTTCTCATCAGTATCATCGTGTTGGTTGCAATGCAGTGCTCGAAATCAACTGACTATACATCCAAGTATTTGCAAGATACCAATTATGATGGAACACTGTGCCACAGCATCCAGTACAGATCTGGAGACAAACGGTACATGTTAGTTGGACCCAGAATGAGTATAGGATCTACTATAGTCCCGGGCAGCCATGCGAATACACTAGTGCTCCCTGACAGGAGGAGAACATCTGAACAGGTAAGATTATTTTAACAGCTGATTATGGCATGTGTGTTTTCTGGAGGATGAAGGGTAAAGCAAGTTTTGAGTAAAGATGTGAATTCATTAGACATTATAATTCTTACTGAATGAAGCCGTCAACTTTCACTGTCCTTGGTGCTGATTTTCTTCACATGTACGATTGTTTGTATGGACATCACAAGTACTGTGCTTTTCATAAACAACCACTCAGTTTATATTTTTTGACATTCCCATCACATTTAATAGATTTAGTTTGGAAAGGTTATATAATCACTCTGCATTTATTAAGATTTTTCGACTTGTACATTAAATCAGCTTATACGATTTTTGGTTGTGGTGCTTTTGGTATGGGGCTTGTATCTATATCTTATGAGTTGCTCAATACATTGCCTGCAGTGATCCTCAGTGTTGAACGTGTGTTAAACTCCAATGCTTTCATTGTTTTTCTTGAGATGAAGACAGGGAGAGTTTGCAATGTGCCCAATCCTTTCCTCCCGGTCAAAAGCCAATTTAGATGTGTTTTGATCTCTTGACATGGGTATATATTGCCTTTGTACGTTGTAAGAGTTTTTTTACATTGTTAAAAGACTACGTAAATATGTATAAATAACTATTTCAACGCTTGGTGTCAGTGTAGTTCAGTGATTCTGTGCGTTTGGCAGCACTTTACGTCACGAGCTTTATTTGAACCAAGCCCTTGCATTTGTCTAAAACAGCATACTCGAGCGTACCATTGCGATTGGCAGGAACGAATGTGTTTTATTTTCAGCAGTTTTTGTAAAAACAGAAGTGGGTCGTCTTTCATGTCCGTGACGCACTAAGTCTATGTAAAAATACGACATATTTCAATGGACTATTCTTTATCATCTTTAAGTCATGGAACAAAGAGGAGGATGCAAAGCCTGGAGGGAACGACGGTGTTGGTTTGCCTTCATGGTTGTGTTGGATGTTTTATGGAGCGGAGCTTTTGCACAGATCAGATATTCAATATCCGAGGAGGTTGAAGATGGAACCGTCGTTGGGAATATAGCTAAGGATTTGGGTCTAGATAAGAGTGCACTCAAAGACAGAGGATATCGCATTGTAACAGGCTCAACTGAACCCCTTTTTCATGTGAATCAAAACGATGGTATCCTGTACGTGAAAAGAAGAATAGACAGGGAGGAGGTGTGCGAACGGACCAGCCCATGTTTGATCCAACTGAAAACCGTACTAGAAAATCCTTTGGAGATTCACTATGTGACAGTGGAAATACTTGATATGAATGATCACTCGCCAGTTTTTCCTGAGAAAGAGAAAAGGCTTGAAATTTCCGAGTCGGCTCTAGCAGGAGCGAGATTTCAGCTACAAGCTGCGCGCGACTCTGATGTAGGCCAGTTCTCAATTCAGCAATATAAACTCAGCCATAATGACTATTTTAGAGTGGAAGTCAAGGATAGAGGTGAAGATCGTAAAGTGCCATTTTTAGTTCTGCAGAAGCAGCTGGATAGAGAAACGACTGGGAAACATAAGCTACGTCTCACAGCCGTTGATGGAGGAAAACCGGCGAAGTCTGGCAATATAGAAATAATTGTGGATATACTTGATGTTAATGACAACTCGCCCGTGTTCAATAAAGAACAGTATTCTGCCACACTAAAAGAAAACGTTCCCGTTGGCACTGTGGTGATTCAGGTAAATGCAACTGATTTGGACCAGGGTGCAAATGGCGAAATAATTTATTCATTTGGAAACGAAGTTGATTCAAAATTAATGGATCTCTTTAGTATAGACCAAAACACTGGTGAAATCCAAGTAACGGGTCCGATAGATTTCGAGAAAAGTAGGATTTATGAAATTGACATTCAGGCCTCCGATAAAGGAGCAGCTCCTCTAACAACTGACAAAAGTGTTCTGATAACTGTTATTGATGTTAATGATAATGCTCCTGAGATAGAAGTGACGTCATTTTCTAGCTCTATCAAGGAAGATTCAAAAATAGGCACTACAGTGGCCCTCATTAGCGTCAGTGATTTGGACTCTGGAATCAACGGTAAAGTCATTTGCACAATCAACGAAGATGTCCCTTTTACTTTATCTCCATCGTTACAAGAAAATATGTACGCTGTTGTAACTAGGTCAGAGTTGGACAGAGAAATTATTTCTCAGTATGATGTCACAATTGTTGCGAAAGACGCAGGTGACCCTTTATTTATAAGTGAAAAGACTATAAAAGTCGTTATATCAGATGTAAATGACAACAGTCCGGAATTTTCATCAAGTCCTTATACATTTTATATCACTGAGAACAACAAACCCGGAGCCTCGGTATTTTCAGTAAAAGCCTCTGATCGTGATGAAAGTGATAATGCTCTCATTTCATACCATATTTTAAGAGATGGACGCGGGAATAAACTGTCTTCTTTTTTAAACATAAACTCTGAAAATGGAGACATTTTAGCGCTAAAAAGTTTTGACTTTGAAACATTAAAAACTTTCCACTTCCACGTTGTTGCGTCAGATTCTGGAACTCCGTCACTAAGCAGCAACGTCACAGTGAACGTGTTCATTCTCGATCAGAACGACAACGCTCCAGTCATCCTGTATCCAGTCAGCTCTAACGGTTCTGCTGAAGGTGTGGAAGAGATTCCCCGCAATGTGAACGCAGGACACTTGGTGACTAAAGTCAGAGCCTATGACGCTGATATAGGATATAACGGCTGGTTACTGTTTTCACTGCAGGAAGTTACTGACCACAGTCTCTTTGGTTTGGACCGCTATACAGGACAGATCAGAACACTTCGCTCATTCACAGAGACAGACGAGGCTGAGCATAAACCGGTCATACTGGTCAAAGACAATGGCAACGTTTCACTCTCAGCAACAGCTACTGTGATTGTCAAACTTGTGGAGCCCAAAGAGGCTTTTGCAGCTTCTGATGTGAAAAGTTCAGCAAAAGCAGATGAGGAAAGTAATGTGACTTTTTACCTGATGATAACTTTGGGCTCAGTTTCAGCACTTTTTCTCGTCAGTATCATTGTGCTGATTGCAATGCAGTGCTCAAAATCCACAGACTATACTTCTAAATATCTACAAGAGACTAATTATGACGGGACACTGTGTCACAGCATCCAGTACAGATCTGGAGACAAACGCTACATGTTAGTTGGACCCAGAATGAGTATAGGATCTACTATAGTCCCGGGCAGCCATGCGAATACACTCGTGCTCCCTGACAGGAGGAGAACATCTGAAGAGGTAAGATTTAAACAAGAGTTTGTTTGTGTAAGAATGTACTTGCAGATATTGAGCACTATATGTTTCAAGTAAATATGGGATTTTGTAAACACCTGAGGCAAACTTTCTTATTTTGAAATCATAGTGGTCCTGGAGTAACACTAATACCTGCCAGTATTAGTTGTAAACGAAACACATTTATAGCAGATGGGTTTAAGTTTCATGAAAACTGTGTCATGTTTGCTGACATTTTGGTTTTCTTATGCTGTCTCTTATGGGGCTGTGGTATGGTTTTCTGAAATATGGTATTAAATCTGTTGGTTATTCTTTGGTTTTACATTGCTGGTGTGATCATTTGTCCTTTTAAGGACACATTGCCTTTTATACTATAGGTTACGTTGGGCTTGGTGAAACATTAACAGTGAACGTCCTTTCATGAGGAAATAATTAGTATCCCCAGTCTCTTACAGCTTTGTGGTGTTTTTGTTTCCATTCATAGTCTTTCTTCTGATTTTCATATGTTATATTTACACAGGTAGCATAAAAGTGTAGATGTTACCATGTAGCCTCAATTCAGTTACTGTTAATTGTACATTAAGATAAGAAGAGTCATGTTTCCAGCAAAAGACAACTGACTGCCTTCAGATACAGTAACATGGTGACTCAGCAGTGTAACGATTCCTACACAATATCAATCCACTGATGGTAGATAATGTAGTATATGGAGTTCATGGTGCATTATTAAACAATAAACTTGAAAGAGACCCAAAGTTGTCAAAATGCAGCTACATTCAGCTTCAATCATCTGTAATGGCTGGGCATGGTGCTTAAAGTGCTTGGTCTCATTTTCCAATATTTCTTCATAAAATGTAACAAACGTGAAACCACAACGTAACAAATCTCTGATTTAATTTCCAAAACACGATCATGTGAAATACGTAATATTTGTAAATGTTATAGAAATTTGAACCACTTTTACCGGCCATGATTCTATAAAACTTAACAAATGATTTTATTTTGCGTGTGCGTAGTCACTGACAAGGAGAACGCCTCCTAATCTCTTTCCAATAACTGCACTGTTTGGTCAAAGAGCGTGGTCAGCTACAAAATAGTTTACCATTCATCCAAAGTGCTACAAACGCTATGAGGTTTTTCTGCAGTGGGGGGGTTTTGTCGCATGGTGTCAGTGTAATGTCAAAAGTCAGGAGTACACGAGCTTGTAGTCATTGCATTTTGGTTCCACCTCTTCACAACAGTCTGGCTTTGACATTAGCTTTTTCTGTACGTATTGTTTGCCACCATTTCTCCCTGTGTATGAGGAGGATGGATATGTATTTATTGAAAGCGCTTGGTTCTCTTTTTAATGCGTAATTGTTGATGTTGTGACGGCTTATTGATGATTTCGGCTTTAACCATGGAACAAAGAAGACGCAAGACAGGAAGGGAGCGCGGATATTTGGCCGGCTGCGTGGTTGCTGTGTTTTTGTGGAGTGTGGCCTCGGCGCAAATACGATATTCAGTCTCTGAGGAGGTTAACGGAGGAACTGCGGTTGGAAATATAGCAAAGGATCTGGGATTAGATAAAAGCACACTGAAAGACAGGAAGTATCGGATTGTTTCCAGTAATGCCGATCCTCTTTTCCATGTTAATCAGAACGATGGCATCCTGTATGTGAGCCGAAAGATTGACAGAGAAGAGGTGTGCGCGCAGAGCAGTACGTGTGTAATAAATCTAAAAACCGTGCTAGAAAATCCACTGGAGGTGCACTATGTGGGAGTGGAAGTGCTGGATATAAATGATCATTCTCCCAGTTTCCCAGAGAAAGCTAAAAGGTTAGAGATTTCAGAGTCCGTGTTACCCGGAGCACGATTTCAACTAAAAGCTTCAAGGGATCCAGATAGTGGTCGTTTTTCTGTGCAACAATATAAACTCAGCAGCAACGATCACTTTCGTTTGGAAGTTAAGGATAAAGGAGACGATGGTAAAATACCAATATTAGTAATTCAAAAATCTTTGGACAGGGAAACTGCAGCAAGCCACTCTTTAGTGCTGACCGCAGTGGATGGGGGGAAACCTCCAAAATCTGGCAACATGGATATTCTAGTAAATGTTTTGGATATCAATGATAACGCTCCTCTTTTCACTAAAGATGTTTATTCTGTGATGCTCAATGAAAACGCACCAGTAGGCACAACCGTCATACAAGTGAATGCAACTGATTTAGATGAAGGACAAAACGGAGATGTAGTTTACTCTTTTAGCAATAGCATGAATCAAAACATATTAAACCTATTTGATATCAATCTATCAACAGGTGAGATAACTGTTAAAGGTTTAATCAACTATGAGGAAAAGGACAAATATGAAATTGAAATTGAAGCATCAGATAAAGGTCTAGCTCCTCTAACAACAGAAAAAAGTGTAATTATCAAAATAGTTGACGTGAATGACAATGCACCTGAGATTGAAGTCACCTCATTTTCCAGCTCCATCCCTGAAGACTCCAGACCTGGAACTACAGTTGCCCTTATCAGTGTCAATGACTTGGACTCTGGTCTTAATGGAAAAGTTATTTGCTCCATAGGTGCGGATGTTCCTTTCGCTTTATCACCATCTTTACAAGACAAAATGTATTCACTAGTGACCAAGTCTCCTCTTGACAGAGAGAAACAGTCACAATATGACCTGACAATTACTGCAAAAGATGCTGGTCACCCTCCACTATCCTCTGAAAAGACAATAAGGGTTGTGGTGTCAGATGTGAATGACAACAGTCCAGAGTTTTCACTCAGCCCCTATACTTTCTATGTCACTGAAGCTAATGAGCCCGGTGCAACTTTGTTTTCAGTGAAAGCATATGATGGTGATGAGAATGACAATGCACATATTTCATATCATATTCTCAGAGATGGAAGCGAAGACAATAAACTGACGTCATTTCTCAATATAAACTCTGAAAATGGATACATTATGGCACTAAAAAGTTTTGACTTTGAAACACTGAAAACTTTCCAGTTCAAAGTTGTTGCGTCAGATTCTGGAACTCCGTCACTAAGCAGCAACGTCACTGTGAACGTGTTCATTCTGGATCAGAACGACAACGCTCCAGTCATCCTGTATCCAGTCAGCTCTAATGGTTCTGCTGAAGGTGTGGAGGAGATTCCCCGCAACGTGAACGCAGGACACTTGGTGACTAAAGTCAGAGCCTATGACGCTGATATAGGATACAACGGCTGGTTACTGTTTTCACTGCAGGAAGTTACTGACCACAGTCTCTTTGGTTTGGACCGCTATACAGGACAGATCAGAACACTTCGCTCATTTACAGAGACAGACGAGGCTGAGCATAAACTGGTCATACTGGTCAAAGACAATGGCAACGTTTCACTCTCAGCAACAGCTACTGTGATTGTCAAACTTGTGGAGCCCAAAGAGGCTTTTGCAGCTTCTGATGTGAAAAGTTCAGCAAAAGCAGATGATGATAATAATGTGACTTTTTACCTGATGATAACTTTGGGCTCAGTTTCAGCACTTTTTCTCATCAGTATCATCGTGCTGATTGCAATGCAGTGCTCAAAATCCACAGACTATACTTCTAAATATCTACAAGAGACTAATTATGATGGGACACTGTGTCACAGCATCCAGTACAGATCTGGAGACAAACGGTACATGTTAGTTGGACCCAGAATGAGTATAGGATCTACTATAGTCCCTGGCAGCCATGCGAATACACTAGTGCTTCCTGACAGGAGGAGAACATCTGAGGAGGTAAGACTTTTTTTGTGAACACCCAGCTTATTACTTCCAGCAGTGTTGTTTTTGTTTTTCATTTATTAATTAGTTCATTCACTGCATATATACTGTTTGCTTGGCATCACAACATACTTGAGTGAAGTAGGACACTTGACTGGCATTCTGGGGTTTTCAGTTGCATTTTTGATAATACTCTACGGGCTTTTAGTCATAGATGTAACTATAACAACAGTTGTTGACATAGCTTGATGCAGATCTACTTGTTGACTCATACCTGTTTTATTTCATAGTCTCCGCCTTTTTCACAAAACTGAAAAACCTATTGATTTCATTGTAACAGTCTGCAAAGCATCTTAACTGTTTCACAAACCAGAATGCGATTTGAGATTTCCCAGTTCTGTAATTTAACATAAACTCATACATATGGTTTGGCCGAATTAGAGCTCGGTTTTTTTTTTCACTGTCCATGGTTTTGATACTTTTTGCCCTCATGTGCTGATACCTGTTAACATGATGTAAGGGATACCAAAAGCCACAAATATCTTCATTGCCCCTTGCCCCATATTTTTTGTTTGTGAATATCAAACAACTAAAATTCTGAGGTTTTCGGAAAAATCAAACATTTTGGGAGGATTTGTTGCTTTCATCTTAACTAAGAGCAATTTCAGTTTTGGTGTTAAATTAGCTAAATGATTGTTCTCCTCCCCTGATGTATTTTTTTTCCATGACCTCAGAAACAGTTTGGATGGATATAAAGACTTGCCATACCTCTATGAAAATACTGTACAAATATAGGATTACTTGTAGTAAATACTTGCATCGCATGGTGTCAGTGTGTTAGGAAAATAACGGATTTGTCTTGTCGTCACTGCATTTTTGTCCCACCTCTCTATAGCACTCTCAGTCACATACTGAAAGAACCATTCTAGTTTTTTGCTGCCTATATAAATATTGTCCTTTCTTTTTTAACATTTTTGAATCAGAGCGATTATTGGCATACCCGGATGTGTTGGATTAATTTCTTTCGATAGGATTATTAATCCCCCAAGGATTCGATAAGGGTTTTGTATTGAATCATGGAACAAAGAGGATGCGATGCGATGAGGGCGAGAGGACGGTGGATCAGCTGCGTGGTTACGGTGCTTTTGTGGAGTCTAGCCTCAGCGCAATTAAGATATTCAATCTCTGAGGAAGTTAAGGAAGGAACTGTAGTTGGAAATATAGCAAAAGATCTGGGATTAGAAAAAAGCACGCTGAAAGACAGGAAGTATCGGATTGTGTCAAGTGCTATGGATTCGCTATTTTATGTAGACCAGAACGATGGCATCCTATATGTGAGCCGAAAGATTGACAGAGAAGAGGTATGCGAGCGGACCAGCACATGTTTAATAAATCTAAAAACCGTGCTAGAAAACCCACTGGAAGTGCACTATGTGGGAGTGGAGGTGCTGGATATAAATGATCATTCTCCCAGTTTCCCAGAGAAAGACAAAACGCTGGAGATTTCAGAGTCTGTGCTACCTGGAGTACGTATTCCACTACAACCCGCGCGAGATCCAGACGGCGGTCCTTTCACTATTCAGGAGTATAAACTCAGCTCCAATGAACACTTTCGTTTGGAAGTCAAAGACAAAGGAGAAGATGGTAAAATACCTGTATTAATTGTGCAAAAATCTTTAGATAGGGAAATTGCGCGAAGCCACTCATTAGTGCTGACCGCGGTGGATGGAGGGAAACCTCCGAAATTTGGAGAGATTCATATTGTAATAAATGTTCTGGATGTGAATGATAACACACCTGTTTTCACTAAAGATGTTTATTCTGTGATGCTCGAAGAAAATGCTCCAATAGGCGCAAAAATCATACAAGCGAATGCAACTGATTTAGATGAGGGACCAAACGGAGATGTAGTTTACTCGTTTAGCAACAGCGTGAATAGGAAGTTCTTTAAAATATTTGAAATAAACGCATTAACAGGTGAGATAATAGTTAAAGGACTCATAGACTATGAAGAAAAGGACAAATATGAAATTGAAATACAAGCATCAGATAAAGGTCTAGCTCCTCTATCAACACAAAAAAGCGTCATTATCAAAATAGTTGACCTGAATGACAACGCACCTGAGATTGAAGTCACCTCATTTTCCAGCTCCATTGCTGAAGACTCCAGACCTGGAACTACAGTTGCCCTTATCAGTGTCAATGACTTGGACTCTGGTCTTAATGGAAAAGTTATTTGCTCCATATGTGAGGATGTTCCTTTCGCTTTATCACCATCCTTACAAGACAAAATGTATTCACTAGTGACCAAGTCTCCTCTGGACAGAGAGAAACAGTCACAATATGACCTGACAATAACTGCAAAAGACGCTGGTCAACCTCCACTATCCTCTGAAAAGACAATAAGTGTTGTGGTGTCAGATGTGAATGACAACAGTCCAGAGTTTTCACTCAGCCCCTATACTTTCTATGTCACTGAAGCTAATGAGCCCGGTGCATCTTTGTTTTCAGTGAAAGCGTTTGATCATGATGAGAATGACAATGCACATATTTCCTATCATATTCTCAGAGATAGAAGCGAAGATAACAAACTGACGTCATTTCTCAGTATGAACTCTGATAATGGAGACATTCTGGCGCTAAAAAGTTTTGACTTTGAAACATTAAAAACTTTCCAGTTCCACGTTGTTGCGTCAGATTCTGGAACTCCATCACTAAGCAGCAACGTCACAGTGAACGTGTTCATTCTGGATCAGAACGACAACGCTCCAGTCATCCTGTATCCATTGAGCTCTAACGGATCTGCTGAAGGTGTTGAGGAGATTCCCCGCAATGTGAACGCAGGGCACTTGGTGACTAAAGTCAGAGCCTATGACGCTGATATAGGATATAACGGCTGGTTACTGTTTTCACTGCAGGAAGTTACTGACCACAGTCTCTTTGGTTTGGACCGCTATACAGGACAGATCAGAACACTTCGCTCATTCACAGAGACAGACGAGGCTGAGCATAAACTGGTCATACTGGTCAAAGACAATGGCAACGTTTCACTCTCAGCAACAGCTACTGTGATTGTCAAACTTGTGGAGCCCAAAGAGGCTTTTGCAGCTTCTGATGTGAAAAGTTCAGCAAAAGCAGATGAGGATAATAATGTGACTTTTTACCTGATGATAACTTTGGGCTCAGTTTCAGCACTTTTTCTCATCAGTATCATCGTGCTGATTTCAATGCAGTGCTCAAAATCCACAGACTATACTTCTAAATATCTACAAGAGACTAATTATGATGGGACACTGTGTCACAGCATCCAGTACAGATCTGGAGACAAACGGTACATGTTAGTTGGACCCAGAATGAGTATAGGATCTACTATAGTCCCTGGCAGCCATGCAAATACACTAGTGCTTCCTGACAGGAGGAGAGCAACTGAGGAGGTAAGGTTTAAACAAGAGTTTTCTTTTTTTCCAAAGTTACTTGCAGATAGTGAGCAGTATACTTTATGTTTCAGTTAAGCTACGTTCTTTCTCAACGCACGAGGCAAACTTTCATATTCAAAGACCACCAACGCCTGCATCATAATCAAATAAGACATGTAAATCCCACTTTATATAATATGGAACTTTAACTTTATTTTGAGTATTTTTGTGTGCTTATTTACTGAGAAGGAGGATGCCTCCTAATTTCTTTCCAATAACTACACTGTTTGCTCAAAGAGACGTGGCTAGGCACAAAAGAGTTTACCGTTTAACTATAGTGCTACAAACGCTATGAGGTTTTTCTGCAGTGGGGGGTTTTGTCGCATGGTGTCAGTGTAATGTCAAAAGTCAGGAGTACACAAGCTTGTCGTCATTTCATTTTGGTTCCACCTCTTCACAACAGTCTCGCTTTGACATTAGCTTTTTCTGTTCCGTATTGTTTGCCACCATTTCTCCCTGTGTCGGAGGAGAGTGGATATTTATATATGTGGAAGTGCTGGATTCTTTTTGAAGACGTATAATTATTGTTGGTGTGATGGATTACTGATCATTTCGATTTTGATGATGGAACAAAGAAGACGCGAGACAGGAAGGGAGCGCGGATATTTGGCCGGCTGCGTGGTTGCTGTGTTTTTGTGGAGTGTGGCCTCGGCGCAAATACGATATTCAGTCTCAGAGGAGGTTAACGAAGGAACTGCGGTTGGAAATATAGCAAAGGATCTGGGGTTAGAGAAAAGCACACTGAAAGACAGAAAGTATCGGATTGTTTCCAGTAATGCCGATCCTCTTTTCCATGTTAATCAGAACGATGGCATCCTGTATGTGAGCCGAAAGATTGACAGAGAAGAGGTGTGCGCGCAGAGCAGTACCTGTTTAATAAATCTAAAAACAGTATTGGAAAACCCACTGGAGATCCATTATGTTGAGGTGGAGGTGCTGGATATAAATGACAATTCTCCCAGTTTCCCGGAGAAAGATAAAAGGTTAGAGATTTCAGAGTCCGTGTTACCCGGAGCACGATTTCAACTAAAACCTTCACGGGATTCAGATAGTGGTCAATTTTCCGTGCAACAATATAAACTCAGTAGCAATGATCACTTTCGTTTGGAAGTAAGGGATAAAGGGAAAGATGGTAAAATACCTATATTAGTGTTGCAGAAATCTTTGGATAGGGAGGTAGTGGGAAGTCACTCATTAGTGCTCACGGCGCTAGACGGGGGGAAACCTCCTAATTCTGGTAACATGAATATACTAGTCAATGTTTTGGATGTTAATGATAATACACCAATTTTCTCCAAGGATATTTACTCTGTGACGATAACTGAGAATGTCCCAATAGGCACCACTGTTGTACAAGTGAATGCAACTGATTTAGATGAAGGCCAGAATGGAGAAGTGTATTACTCATTTGGTAACAGTGTGGGTAATGAATTATTTACGCTTTTTGATATAAATCCATCAACAGGCGAGATAACTGTCAAAAGTCTAATAGACTATGAGGAAAAGGACAAGTACGAAATTGAAATTGAAGCATCAGATAAAGGTCTAGCTCCTCTAACTACAGAAAAAAGCGTTATTATCCAAATAGCTGACGTAAATGACAATGCACCTGAGATTGAGGTGACTTCGTTTTCCAGCTCCATCCCTGAAGACTCCAGACCTGGAACTACAGTTGCCCTTATCAGTGTCAATGACTTGGACTCTGGTCTTAATGGAAAAGTTATTTGTGCTGTAAATGAGGATATTCCGTTTACTCTAGCTCCATCCGTAAAAGATAGAATGTATTCACTAGTGACCAAATCTCCTCTGGACAGAGAGAAACAGTCACAATATGACCTGACAATAACTGCAAAAGATGCTGGTCAACCTCCTTTATCCTCTGAAAAGACAATAAGTGTTGCAGTGTCAGATGTGAATGACAACAGTCCAGAGTTTTCACTCAGCCCCTATACTTTCTATGTCACTGAAGCTAATGAGCCCGGTGCATCTTTGTTTTCAGTGAAAGCATTTGATCATGATGAGAATGACAATGCACATATTTCCTATCATATTCTCCGAGATAGAAGCGCAGATAATAAACTGACGTCATTTCTCAATATAAACTCTGAAAATGGAGACATTATGGCACTAAAAAGTTTTGACTTTGAAACACTGAAAACTTTCCAGTTCAAAGTTGTTGCATCAGATTCTGGAACTCCGTCACTAAGCAGCAACGTCACAGTGAACGTGTTCATTCTGGATCAGAACGACAACGCTCCAGTCATCCTGTATCCAGTCAGCTCTAATGGTTCTGCTGAAGGTGCGGAGGAGATTCCCCGCAACGTGAACGCAGGACACTTGGTGACTAAAGTCAGAGCCTATGACGCTGATATAGGATATAACGGCTGGTTACTGTTTTCACTGCAGGAAGTTACTGACCACAGTCTCTTTGGTTTGGACCGCTATACAGGACAGATCAGAACACTTCGCTCATTCACAGAGACAGACGAGGCTGAGCATAAACTGGTCATACTGGTCAAAGATAATGGCAATGTTTCACTCTCAGCAACAGCTACTGTCATTGTCAAACTTGTGGAGCCTAAAGAGGCTTTTGCAGCTTCTGATGTGAAAAGTTCAGCAAAAGCAGATGAGGATAATAATGTGACTTTTTACCTGATGATAACTTTGGGCTCAGTTTCAGCACTTTTTCTCATCAGTATCATCGTGCTGATTGCAATGCAGTGCTCAAAATCCACAGACTATACTTCTAAATATCTACAAGAGACTAACTATGATGGGACACTGTGTCACAGCATCCAGTACAGATCTGGAGACAAACGCTACATGTTAGTTGGACCCAGAATGAGTATAGGGTCTACTATAGTCCCAGGAAGCCATGCGAATACATTAGTGCTCCCTGACAGGAGGAGAACATCTGAAGAGGTAAGACCTTTATGCGAAAACTGTGTCCATTGGCAGTGTCTTTCGTTCAGTAATTAGTTCAGTCCATGATCCACTGCCTATACTCACTGCATGAGTACTGTTTTCTTAGCATCACAGTGTACTTTTGTGAAGTTGTGAAGATGTGACTGGCATCCTGTGCTTGGTTTTCAGTTGCAATTTTGATCACACTGAGTGCTTTTAGTCATAGGTGTAACCATAATAGATGTTAACATGGGTTGTGGCAGGCCTACTTCCTGCCCCATCCCTTTGTTATTTCGTAGTCTCCTTCTTTTTCACTATACTTTATATTCTACTTCACACTATAAATACCATTACATCATGTGTTTTTGTTCATGAATTTTAAACAATTTCAAAACATCAAACATGTGCGAGGGTTTGATGCCTCCATCTCCATTTAGCGTTGTTCAGGTTCTGCTCGTCAAATAGGCCTTATTGTTCTCCTCATCTGATGTGTTGTTTGTCCAGAACCTCAGAGACAAATGAATATGAAACTCTGCCATTCTGCTGAAAATACTGTAGAAACTTTGATTTCCTTGTAGTGAACAGTGGGATCGCATGGTGTCAGTGTGTTATGAAAATAATGACTGTAGCTTCTTGTCACTGCATTTTGGTCCCACCTCTTTATAGCGCTTTGAATCCGATACTGAAAGAATCGCCGCTCGGCTGCCTTTGTAAATATTGTCCTGTATTATTAACCTTTTTGAAAGAGTGATCATTGGCATACCCGGATGTGTTGGATTAATTTCTTTCCGTATGATTATTAATCCCGCAAGGATTCGAAAAGAATTCTGTTTTGAATCATGGAACAAAGAGGATGCGAGTCGATGAGGGCGAGAGGACGGTGGATCAGCTGCGTGGTTGCTGTGCTTTTGTGGAGTCTAGCCTCAGCGCAATTAAGATATTCAATCTCTGAGGAAGTTAAAGAACGAACTGTGGTTGGAAATATAGCAAAAGATCTGGGATTAGATAAAAGCACACTGAAAGACAGGAAGTATCGGATTGTTTCCAGTCGTCCGGATCCTCTTTTCTATGTTAATCAGAACGATGGCATCCTGTATGTGAGCCGAAAGATTGACAGAGAAGAGGTGTGCACGCAGAGCAGTACGTGTTTAATAAATCTAAAAACCGTGCTAGAAAACCCACTGGAGGTGCACTATGTAGGAGTGGAGGTGCTGGATATAAATGATCATTCTCCCAGTTTCCCAGAGAAAGAGACAACGTTAGAAATTTTCGAGTCCGTGTTACCTGGAGTACGTTTTCCTCTAAAAGCATCACGAGATCCAGACAGCAGTCCTTTCTCTGTTCAGCAATATAAACTCAGCCCAAACGACCACTTCCGTTTGGAAGTTAAAGATAAAGGAGAAGATGGTAAAATACCTATTCTAATTGTGCAAAAATCTTTGGATAGGGAGGCAGCGGGAAGCCACTCATTAGTGCTGACCGCGCTAGATGGGGGTAAACCTCCGAAATCTGGCGAAATGAATATTCTAGTAAATGTTTTGGATGTGAATGATAACACACCTGTTTTCTCTAAGGATATTTACTCTGTTACGCTCATTGAAAATGCTCCAGTAGGCACTACTGTTGCACAAGTGAATGCAACTGATTTAGATGAAGGACCAAATGGAGATGTTGTCTATTCATTCAGCAACAGTGTGAGTCATAGATTGTTAATTCTTTTTGATATTAATCCATCAACAGGTGAAATAATTGTGAAAGGGTTAATAGACTTTGAGGAAAAGGACAAATATGAAATTGAAATACAAGCATCAGATAAAGGTCTAGCTCCTTTATCAACACAAAAAAGCATCATTATCAAGATAGTTGACCTGAATGACAATGCACCTGAGATTGAAGTCACCTCATTTTCCAGCTCCATCCCTGAAGACTCCAGACCTGGAACTACAGTTGCCCTTATCAGTGTCAATGACCTGGACTCTGGTCTTAATGGAAAAGTTATTTGCTCCATAGATGAGGATGTTCCTTTCGCTTTATCACCATCCTTACAAGACAAAATGTATTCACTAGTGACCAAATCTCCTCTGGACAGAGAGAAACAGTCACAATATGACCTGACAATAACTGCAAAAGATGCTGGTCAACCTCCACTATCCTCTGAAAAGACAATAAGTGTTGCAGTGTCAGATGTGAATGACAACAGTCCAGAGTTTTCACTCAGCCCCTATACTTTCTATGTCACTGAAGCTAATGAGCCTGGTACATCTGTGTTCTCAGTGAAAGCGTTTGATCATGATGAGAATGACAATGCACATATTTCCTATCATATTCTCCGAGATGGAAGCGAAGATAATAAACTGACGTCATTTCTCAACATAAACTCTGAAAATGGAGACATTTTGGCACTAAAAAGTTTTGACTTTGAAACACTGAAAACTTTCCACTTCCACATTGTTGCGTCAGATTCTGGAACTCCGTCACTAAGCAGCAACGTCACAGTAAACGTGTTCATTCTCGATCGAAACGACAACGCTCCAGTCATCCTGTATCCACTCAGCTCCAACGGTTCTGCTGAAGGTGTGGAGGAGATTCCCCGCAATGTGAACGCAGGACACTTGGTGACTAAAGTCAGAGCCTATGACGCTGATATAGGATATAACGGCTGGTTACTGTTTTCACTGCAGGAAGTTACTGACCACAGTCTCTTTGGTTTGGACCGCTATACAGGACAGATCAGAACACTTCGCTCATTCACAGAGACAGACGAGGCTGAACATAAACTGGTCATACTGGTCAAAGACAATGGAAACGTTTCACTCTCAGCAACAGCTACTGTGATTGTCAAACTTGTGGAGCCCAAAGAGGCTTTTGCAGCTTCTGATGTGAAAAGTTCAGCAAAAGCAGATGATGATAATAATGTGACTTTTTACCTGATGATAACTTTGGGCTCAGTTTCAGCACTTTTTCTCATCAGTATCATCGTGCTGATTGCAATGCAGTGCTCAAAATCCACAGACTATACTTCTAAATATCTACAAGAGACTAACTATGATGGGACGCTGTGTCACAGCATCCAGTACAGATCTGGAGACAAACGGTACATGTTAGTTGGACCCAGAATGAGTATAGGATCTACTATAGTCCCGGGAAGCCATGCGAATACACTAGTGCTTCCTGACAGGAGGAAAACATCTGAGGAGGTAAGAAAGATTGTTTTGCATAAAGGCAGTTCTGTTATGAATACTAGTAACAGATGAAACATTAGTGATATAAGTGTGCCAAAAACTTTGAATCACACTGCCTGTTAAGAACAGGTGGATTGAAATGTACTATAAAATTTATCACTGACGGAAATGAGAAGGTTGTATATTTTTTTATGCAGAGTTAAGTTATTGGTTTACAGGTGGTTCTACAGTTGGTTTTCTCCTAGACCAGGTTGTTAATTGATTAAATTAAACATTGGACTTCAGTTAGTCTGCTGTGACATTAACTCCATGTTGTTGTGTCCCTGGAGAGAGAGCTAAGCGCAATAAATACAATACTATCTTTTTTTGAATATTTTTACATAGTTTTATAGTACTTCTGTGCAATCTGAGTACACATTTATCCAGGTTGCCATCACATGATATATGGTAATTTATGACAATAATAGTTGCTGTTTGGAGAAATAGTCTCTGCTCTTAAACGTGCCTCTCAATAAACTGTAGCAGTTCTCATTGAACAGCATGTTAATTCCACATTGATTACTTCCAATAGCTGAATGCATCACAGAATTCACTGGCTTCCATGTGCAGATGTTTCAAATGCAATTGGTGATATTTAAGAACATGAATGTATAAAATTTCTGATGAAAATCAGCACCTTGGTCTTTTCTAGCTGATATCATGTTGATTTGTTTTTGGATACACATAGTGTTGTGAATTTGTTAGATAGTTGGAGATATAATGCACTTTTCCATAACATTCAAGTATGCAGGAATAGTGTCGCAATTTAAGCACTGTAGTGTGTGAGTTTGACGTATGTAAGTGCAGCAGGAAGCGTCGCTGTCCGTGGTGCTGAAAGGTCTGCCATGATACGCTGCCGTTTCTCTTGAAATGTTACACAAATAAGTACTTCGTAGGAGCAAAGGTACTTCCAAATAACAGCTTTTTGAGGTGGGAACTCATTGTCACTCCAGCCCATTGCTTCATAAAAAGGACTTAATGACTATATTTTTTATTACATTAAACGGACTGTTTGTCTAATTTTCCTTATCTTTTCGTTATTTGATTTTACAGTTATAAATGAACAGTGCTGCAATAACGTTGTGGATCGCATGGTGTCGGTATAAAGGCAAATAGTGTATATAGATCTTTTCGTCATCACCATAAGGTCCAACCTTTTTGGCATTACGTGAAAAGGGCTTGAACATGAAACTAGCTCTGCATGATTTCTGGCGCTGAATTGACGATGGAGCGCAATTTACAAAGGAATAAGGCTGTTTATCATTTCTTGACCAAACAACTATAGATTTGGAGTTTTGTTTATTTATTTAATTTTTTACATTATGGAACAAAGCGGACGCCAGGCGTGGATTGAGCGATGGATATGCATCGCCTACATGGTGCTTTTGGTAACGTTTTGGAGCGAAGCCTCAGCTCAGATTAGATATTCCATTTCCGAAGAGGTGAAAAAAGGAAGTATTGTTGGAAACATAGCGAAAGACTTGGGAATTGATAAGGCTACGCTGAAAGACAGAGAGTATCGCATTGTTGGCAGTTCAACGGAACCCCTCTTTCATTTGAATAAAGACGACGGTATCCTGTATGTCAATAGGAAAGTGGACAGGGAAGAGATCTGTGAACGAAGCAACGCGTGTGTAATCAACCTTAAAACAGTACTGGAAAACCCTCTGGAAATCCATTATGTGGTCATAGAGGTGCTGGACATAAACGACCATTCCCCCATCTTTCCAGAGAAAGAGAAACGACTGGAGATATTTGAATCGACATTACCGGGAGCAAGGTTCCAGCTCCAACCTGCACGCGACCCAGATGGTGGTCAGTTTTCTGTTCAACAGTATAAGTTGAGTCAAAACGACCACTTTCGTTTGGAAGTTAAGGAGAGAGGCGAAGACCGTAAGATGCCCTTTCTGATTTTGCAGAAGCAGTTAGACAGAGAGGCTAAGAGAGAACACAAGCTTCTGCTCTCAGCTATTGATGGTGGGAGGCCGGCGAGGTCTGGAACAATAGAAATACTGATCGAGGTGCTTGATGTTAATGACAATACACCAGTTTTTACACAAGATGTATATTCTGCTACTCTAAATGAAAACGCGGCCCCTGGTACGTTAATTATTCAGGTTAATGCGACAGATTTGGATGAGAGCACAAACAGCGAAATTGTTTACTCGTTTGGTAAAGAAGTGGATGTAAATGTGCAAAAACTGTTTAACATAGACTCGGAGACTGGGGAAATTATAGTGATGGGTGTAATTGATTTTGAAGAGAAGAAAAGCTATGATATTGATATACAAGCTTCAGATAAGGGGCCCGTTCCTTTGTCCACAGACAGAACTGTGGTAATAAAGGTAATCGACCTTAATGATAATTCTCCAGAGATTGAAGTTACATCATTCTCCAAATCAGTTCCCGAGGATTCTAGAACTGGAACAACAGTAGCTTTGATCAGCGTCAATGATTTGGACTCAGGCCTCAATGGAAAAGTTTCTTGCTTCATACGCGAGAACGTTCCTTTCGGTATTTCTCCATCCTTGCAGGATAATATGTTCGCCATAGTAACCAAGTCTCCACTGGACAGAGAAGAAAATTCTTTTTATGAACTTTCAATTGTTGCTAAGGACACTGGTGAGCCACCCCTCTCATCTGAAAAGACAATATCTGTGGTTGTATCAGATGTGAACGATAACAGACCACAGTTTTCCCTGAGCCCATACACGTTTTATGTAACTGAAAACAATGACCTAACAGCACCGGTATTTTCAGTCAGGGCATCTGATCTTGATGAGAGTGATAATGCGCATATTTCATATCACATTCCGAGGGACAGCAGCGGAGATAGTATTGGTCTGTTTTTAAATATTAACTCTGAAAGTGGGGCTATTATGGCGCTAAAAAGTTTTGACTTTGAAACACTGAAAACTTTCCAGTTCCAAGTCTCTGCGTCAGATTCTGGAACTCCGTCACTAAGCAGCAACGTCACAGTGAATGTGTTCATTCTGGATCAAAACGACAACGCTCCAGTCATCCTGTATCCAGTCAGCTCTAACGGTTCAGCTGAAGGTGTGGAGGAGATTCCCCGCAACGTGAACGCAGGACACTTAGTGACTAAAGTCAGAGCCTATGACGCTGATATAGGATATAACGGCTGGTTACTGTTTTCACTGCAGGAAGTTACTGACCACAGTCTTTTTGGTTTGGACCGCTATACAGGACAGATCAGAACACTTCGCTCATTCACAGAGACAGACGAGGCTGAGCATAAACTGGTCATACTGGTCAAAGACAATGGCAACGTTTCACTCTCAGCAACAGCTACTGTCATTGTCAAACTTGTGGAGCCCAAAGAGGCTTTTGCAGCTTCTGATGTGAAAAGTTCAGCAAAAGCAGATGAGGATAATAATGTGACTTTTTACCTGATGATAACTTTGGGCTCAGTTTCAGCACTTTTTCTCATCAGTATCATCGTGCTGATTGCAATGCAGTGCTCAAAATCCACAGACTATACTTCTAAATATCTACAAGAGACTAATTATGATGGGACACTGTGTCACAGCATCCAGTACAGATCTGGAGACAAACGGTACATGTTAGTTGGACCAAGAATGAGTATAGGATCTACTATAGTCCCTGGCAGCCATGCAAATACACTAGTGCTCCCTGACAGGAGGAGAACATCTGAAGAGGTAGGGTGATCGTCCACCCATACATATATTGTATCCGTCTGTCTGTCTGTCTCCTTGTTTTTGAGTCACAGCTCAATTGATCAGCCTCATTATTTCCAGTATTCTTACATGAACTATGTGTGGGCTTTACGTTTATTTTTGAATGGTGTATTTGTTTTACTTTGTACATCTCATCAAATAAAACCTGCTATTAGTTGTAATAATAATAATAATAATAATAATAATAATAATAATAATAATAATAATAATAATAATAATAATAATGATAATAATACTATCATAATTCAGTTTAAATGGTGCGTTTATGTATATCTTGGTAAACATATGAAATAAGTCTAAAATATTTTTATTTTGCAGAAGCAATTTGTATTTCCTGCTAGGCAGCATCTGATCGCATGATGTCACTGCGCAGGCAGGGCTGTGTTTCTGTATAGCATGCCCTGATAAAGAAGATCTCCCCATAGGTAGTTCGGCAATTATTCGGTAAAGGCAGCATTTCACGGTTTCTGTGGATGCTGGATCTGTAAATTACACAGCATTCTTTTTTCTCACATTTTTTGTATGGACTATCTGATGGCTGACCTCTCTTTTTACAATTTAGTTATATTCTGATTTTTTGGGATTTATATCTGTTTTGCCCTTCAAATATGGCAGAAAAAGGAGGATGGCGGACGGTACTGGTCGCTCTGGTGACTGCAACGTTTATGTTGTGGGATGTTAGCACCGCACTGGCAAGATACACCGTTTCTGAAGAGCTTAAAGAAGGCACTCGCGTTGGAAATATTGCTAAAGACTTAGGACTGGATCTTGGAACTTTAAAGGCTAGGGGATTCCGGATTGTATCTGGTTCGAACGAGCCAATGGTCCAGGTGAATCAGAACGATGGCAATATGTACGTAAATAAAAAAATAGACAGGGAGGAGGTGTGTGAGCGGAGTAGTACATGTCTGATCAATTTGAAAGCTGTGCTAGAGAACCCATTAGAAATCCATTATGTCTCAGTGGAGATTCAAGATATAAATGACCACAGTCCCACCTTCCCTGAAAATGAGGCGCGTCTAGAGATATTTGAGTCAGCGCTGCCCGGTGAACGCTTCCAGCTCCATGCTGCGCGCGATCCAGACAGCGGGATATATTCTGTTCAACAATATAAACTTAGTCAGAATGATCATTTCCGTTTGGAGGTAAAAGACAGAGGAAACGATGGTAAAATTCCCATTTTGTACCTACAAAAATCACTGGACAAAGAAACTGAGAGACATCATAGGCTTTTGCTGTCTGCCATTGATGGAGGAAAACCTCCTCTGACAGGGACTACGGAGCTGTTACTTGAGGTTTTGGATGTTAACGACAATCTACCCATATTCACGAAGGATTCATATTCCGTCCTGCTACCTGAAAATTCGCCAGTTGGTACAACGGTCATTCAAGTGAACGCTACTGATTTAGACGACGGTTTGAACGGCGAAGTCTTTTACTCATTTGGAAGTAATGTTAATGGTAAATTGCGTAAACTTTTTGACATAGACGAAACAACAGGTGAAATAACTGTTAAAGGACTGATAGACTTTGAACAGAAGGATCGATATGAAATCGACATAAAAGCATCTGATAAGGGCACTGTTCCTTTAAAAACGGACAAAAGCGTAATAATAAATGTAGTGGACCTAAACGACAATATTCCCGAGATCGAGGTAACATCCTTTTCTAGCGCTATTCCAGAGGACTCTAAACCTGGAACCACAGTCGCACTTATTAGTGTCAGTGACTTGGACTCTGGACTGAATGGGAAAGTTATTTGTTTTATTCGTGAGAATGTCCCTTTTACCTTAAATCCGTCCCTACAAGATAATATGTATTCTGTTGTCACAAAATCATCTCTGGACAGAGAACATCAGTCACATTATGATGTCACAGTAGTTGCAAAAGATGGAGGCGATTCAGCTTTATCCTCTGAAAAAACAATAAGTGTTGATGTTTCTGATGTAAATGACAACAGTCCAGAGTTTTCACTCAGCCCCTATACTTTCTATGTCATAGAGAGTAACACCCCAGGAGCATCATTATTTTCTGTAAGGGCCTCTGATTGTGATGAAAATGAGAATGCCCTTATTTCTTATCACATTATCAGAGGTGGAACTGAAGATAAAAAACTTACTTCATTTCTAAACATTAACTCTGATAATGGAGACATCCTGGCACTAAAAAGTTTTGACTTTGAAACACTGAAAAATTTCCAGTTCCAAGTCTCTGCGTCAGATTCTGGAACTCCGTCACTAAGCAGCAACGTCACAGTGAACGTGTTCATTCTGGATCAGAACGACAACGCTCCAGTCATCCTGTATCCAGTCAGCTCTAACGGTTCAGCTGAAGGTGTGGAGGACATTCCCCGCAACGTGAATGCAGGACACTTGGTGACTAAAGTCAGAGCCTATGACGCTGATATAGGATATAACGGCTGGTTACTGTTTTCACTGCAGGAAGTTACTGACCACAGTCTCTTTGGTTTGGACCGCTATACAGGACAGATCAGAACACTTCGCTCATTCACAGAGACAGACGAGGCTGAGCATAAACTGGTCATACTGGTCAAAGACAATGGCAACGTTTCACTCTCAGCAACAGCTACTGTCATTGTCAAACTTGTGGAGCCCAAAGAGGCTTTTGCAGCTTCTGATGTGAAAAGTTCAGCAAAAGCAGATGAGGATAATAATGTGACTTTTTACCTGATGATAACTTTGGGCTCAGTTTCAGCACTTTTTCTCATCAGTATCATCGTGCTGATTGCAATGCAGTGCTCAAAATCCACAGACTATACTTCTAAATATCTACAAGAGACTAACTATGATGGAACACTGTGTCACAGCATCCAGTACAGATCTGGAGACAAACGCTACATGTTAGTTGGACCCAGAATGAGTATAGGATCTACTATAGTCCCGGGCAGCCATGCGAATACACTAGTGCTCCCTGACAGGAGGAGAACATCTGAAGAGGTAAGAAAGATTGTTTTATATCAGGGCATTTGTGGAGTGAATGCTAGTGACAGATGAGATGCACATTCTAATAAGTTAAGTGCCAAAAAATACTAAATTCCACCACCTATTCCGAACAGATGGATAGAAATAGACTATAAAATTCATTACTGAGGGAAAAGAGGGGGTTGTGTGTTCTTGTGAGAGTGAGCCAAGTTTACAAGTGGTTTTGGGTTGGATCTCACTGCAGTTGTGTGTACAGTGTGCTGTATTGGAACCTAAATGCTGTTGTGTCTTTATGTACTTAAAAATCAAATGAACCGCATGGAATCATAAAACCTCTCCTTCAATTAGGGCAGAGTTCATCAAGGAATGAAATGTTTAATGTGTATCGCTGTGAAATATTGGATGAATTAATTTCAAAGACAAGGGAGATACTGCTGTGAGTAGTTACAAATAAACAAATCCAAAGTAAACGTTTTTCGCTGAAACAAAATTAATGCATCTGTCCTCTGCATCTTTCTCTCTGCTTTGTGTTACATGACATCTCATATTCCGTGCACTGACCATTTTGTTTATTAATAATTTAGAGTGTAATGTGCCTACCTCAGACCATGTGTGGTTGTGTCATAGAAGGTCATAAATTCCTTTTAAAACACAATAAATGCCTCATTTTGAGCAGATCTGTGAAGTAAGGACAGGTTTATGGTCACTGTTTTAATAAAATTAAGTTTAGTTAATTCCAGTAGCCACTGGCTGTTTGTTTTAGCTTATCTTTGAAATATCTGAAAGAAAATTTTGTTCCCACAATAACTATTGCGGCTTTTCCGAACACCTGCATCATTTAAGCAACTACATCCTCCACGTCAGATATAATGTTCTTTCACTACCTAAATATCCAGATAGTCATTTGAAAAAGACATGTCATTATTATATATCTTTTCTGTTTAACACAGAGTACAGGAATTATGGTGTGTGTATTTTACAGACATGTACAACCAGTACATGTTTTTCTGCTCTACATGTCTGTCTGTAAGGGTTGACACGTGTGTGAAGGGAGTGACTGACCGGCTTACAGAGTAACTCGCTAATGTAGCCGTGGTGGTTCAGTGGGCTATGAATGACTGGAGCTACGACAGAGAGAGGAGGGGAGAGAGCCTGCGGCTGATGTGCAGTGAATCACAATGTACAACCAGTCAGGTGGGGTTGGGACACTTTGCTTCAGCAGGGATCTTCATTCATTACAGGACTGCAAATCAGCAAGCAGTATATTTCTACTACTTGTCATTTGATTGAGCTATTGAGCTTTGGACTTGAAAAATACTAGACAGTGATGTAAAAGAGTGAATACAGTTCATGTACATACACACTAGCTTCTGAGCAGTTGATCCCTTTTGACTGACTGAAAAAATAGGTCATTTTTTGTCACATGTGTGAAGGTCTACATGCGGCTTCATGGCTGATTATCTGTTGAACACTGTGCGTTGCCCATAGCAACACACTGGGAGATCCACCTCTCGGAGTCTACTGGTTTCCACAGACTAGCATGCACTCAGCGGTCTTAGCAACAGCAGCGGAAGAGGATGAAGGAGGGAGGGATAGAGAGAGCAGTAGAGGAGGGGGAGGGGAAGTGGCTTTTGTAGAGCTCATCTATAGACATCTCACAATATTTAATGAAAATGGGTTTATTTAGATAGAAACACATGGATTACGTTAACAAAATCTCCATTGTAAATCAGGCAGCAGATGGTGCAGATATAGAAGCAATAGTAAAGGCAGGAATAGTTGATCTTCTAATTAGATATTTTATAGTATGAAGATAATCTTTTCTCGCAAACAACTGGGTCAACCTTAGATTTCCCAGCTAGAAAATAACATGTATTTTAAACTGTCATTAACTTTGTCTTCGTTGAAAGCCGGTGTATTTTGACCCACTGAGCAGCGTGTGGAATACAGCAGTAAGCTAGAGTGGAGTCTGAAGGGAAAGGATCGGTTCAGATTCAGAGTAAAGTAGCGGCTCAGCTTCATTATGTGGAGGCTGAGCACACTTTCTCTGCAGTTCTAGTTCAGTTTTTATTTAAAGCTCTAGTAGAAAGCAATAACTGCCTCTTTGTGTGTATGTGTGCGTGTATGTATATTTTATGTGAATGTGTCTGTGTGGGGCATCATGTGTTTTTGCAGTACAGCAGCAGGGCTAAGCTGTGCCTGCACAGCAGATGCCCAGAAAAAGATTTATTTATGTGATTAAAAATGAGTGCATTTCATTAAAAGTGCAGGGTGATGTCAGTGGATCACATTAGTTCTCTCTGCTTAAACTGTGATCTGGTTGTACATCTCTTATGAAACTGTGAGGCACTTTACTTTGCCATGGTATTTTTGCTTTCATAGCTAGGAGAGCTAAAGTGGATGAGAACAGGAGTGGATGGATTGCAACTAGTGTCATTCAGAATGAAAGCACACAGGATGCACCTTGGTCCAGTAATGAATCAACACATTGTGTTTGTCTGTATTACTAATGCAACTAAAATCTAAAATGTACTTCTTACTAGGTCTACTTGATCTTGATTGATGGTCATGATTATGATGTAAAACAGGAGACTGTACACTGAATACAGCATGTCTATCCTTGTATGTTCTTAGTATATTTTCCTTCTGTATGCTCTCTTTGGCGGGGGTGTGGCTGCTTGCTCCAGTGGCTTTGTCTGTGTGCTTGGCTGGCTCAGCAGATCTGTGCAATTGCGTTTGCATGCTGAGTGTCTGCACTGAAAATCATTCACAGTGCAATGAACCCCGTGTTTCGTGTGTCTGTGTAATGTTGTCTTTGTTAAATGGGTGAGAGCATTTTCCTCATTAAACTGTATTCAGTGTCATGGGGAAAGAGGGTAAGAGGACAAGCAAAAAAGTCAGGGAGAAAGAGAGGAGACACAGCTGTTACAGCAGAAGTGGACTGTATGGACTGTAATGCTAGCAGCTTGAGAGAATTAGCCTTACTTCATGTGGTTTCTCTAAATGCTGACAACTTTCTCCTAAGCAAACTCTTCTCCCTGTGCTTCACTTTTTCATTTGCTTGCTAACGTTTTCTGCATCCACCTCCCTGACCCATTCACCCACATTTCATGTGAACCTTTTAAAACCTATTCTGTTGTATTATGTCCTTTTCATTTCACCATCCATTTTCGACTCAGTATGAATGTTATGCAATAAGATACCATTCCTCGCAGTGCTCCCTGTTCTGTTCTGCCTCTGCTCTGTTCTCTTTCATTCACTGGCTTGCTTTTCCTTCCTCTGTTTTTGCATCTTCCCTCACTGTCTCCTCACTATTACTCTCCTCATTCCTTACCCTTCATATTGTTATCACTCTCAGTTTCCCCCTCCCCCATCCCACTCTTAGCCTCCTTTTCCCGCTTTATGTGTCTGTCCTTCGTTTCCTCTTTCATATGTCACCTTTTTCTGTCTTCCTATCATTTTCTGTCTTTCTTCCTGCAGTCTATCTCCTCTCTCATTCTGCCACACGGTCTTTAGCTCTGTGTTGCTGTGCTTCATGCCTGTAGGGTTGTGGCTGCAGATGCTGCTTGTGCTGTTGTGTGTCAGTAGGGCACATTCTTTCTTATTGCTCAAGCTTTGTTGGAAGATGGCGCCACTCACATTGAGGTCAGCAACAGTGATGGTAATCTAATTTACACACACAGCAGAGTAGAATGAAAGCAGCTACTATCGTCATGTTCGCACTTTATGCACACACACTTCTTCACATAGACACACACACAACAACACATCAAACATACTCACATATGTCTAATCCACCTTATACTGAAAGGCATTTTCACAGAAGAAAGGGGGCTGATTGGATGGAGGAAGAGGCATGCAGAGAATAAGAAAGTAGAGCATAAGGAGAGAATGCTCCCTTGGTGAACTACTGAGAAAAAAAAAAAAGACACGCTCACTCAAAACAATTCCATTAATCAAAGCCCTGACACCACCATTTCCAAATATTTCTCACAATATCATGAGGACATGGCTTTTTGTCATGATTTCAGAGTTTAATCTTCAGACTAAACTTTCACCGCTGAGATGAGCCTGACAGACATCAGCTTCCAAAAATGCAAAACTGACCATACAATAACACTGTGTAACACTGTCTGCATGTACTTACAATGTGTGTAATTACACAGGTAATAAAGCTGTTCAGTTGTGTTTAATAGTGGGACCAATTGTAGCTACTGTATCTCATTCTTTCTTACTCAAAATACTGTATACATCATTGATTTAATCTATTTATATATATCTGTGCCCTTCTCTCTACTGTTATGCTTTGCAAACTTTAAGTCTGTATGTTCTCTGTTCCCCTGCTTGCGCTCTGTTTGTGTGAAACATCTCCTGTAAGCCTTGTTTACCTATGATCCATCGGGTCATTAATTTAATGTCACTTACCACACAGTCAGACTCAGTGATCACTGAGATAAGCCCTCCCTCCACTTGACTATTACATTATATTCCTTTCTGCGCATTTTTGTTGCAGCTTCCAATCAGAAAAATAAACCATAAGTGTTCAATCTGGGAATCAAGCACTATAACTGATTTAAAACTTTGACAAAAGCTGAATTGTGGAGGCATGTAATTAGCTGTGAACATAATGTTCATAAGTAACATTTCTCCCCCTTAGCTCTATATCTATAAGGAGGAAAAGTGAAAATAGAGCAACTTAGATCTGCTACTGATAATACTGTTTTAGATACAACACTAATAGTTTGTTTAGCCAGACCTGCGCTGGCAACACCTCAGTGAAATGTGAAGAGAGTGTAATAAGATGAAATGTTGAGCTACATGTACCATGTTGCAGCGTCTGCAGGACGTAGGATATCACTTTGGCCAGTGCTTGAGGTGTTAGAGCATGAAAGACTTGCAGTTACTCAAACCAGTCTTTCTACAGCAATGTAAAATGGTTATCTATCTATCTATCCTTTTCTGTGTAATGGGGTATTGTTTTTTTTATCACTAGTCACTTACACTTGACAAGGTTGAGTGGAGAGTTGTTCTTCACTGATTAAGCTGATGTGGGTCTTTGACTAAAAGAGAAAATAGTACATTAACTTTGGTTGGAGATTATTATTATTATTATTGAGCCACAAAAACTACATCCAGTACAGATGTTGCTGCTACTGTACTGTTTTCAGGGTTGTTAATACTATATGTACTCTCCCTGTGTGTGTGTGTGTGTGTGTGTGTGTGTGTATATCAGCACTTCCACTCTGCAGACTATCCGGGTGACTTGTGGTTGGTGAATCAGGAGGGTGTTATTGTGAATGTCAGCAAGCACAGCCACTGCTGCAGTGCAGCTTATGGCGTATTTGTCAATAGAGTGTTTTTATCTTCTATGTGAACTGCTTTGACTGTGGAGTGACAGAGAAGTAGTGGACAAAGAAGTGAAATGTCTATTCTCTTTTGTGACTAACTTTTGTGTCTTGTATATCAAAGTTTAAATCCAGCAGTTTTATGTGAATTGATAGCAGTTTCCTTCTATTATGTGTGACACTGACTGCAATTTCACCCAAATATCCCACTCTTGAGCATCATTATGCTCATACAGTACATAAGACAACCTTTTTTCTAATGGCAGCTGTCAAATAGCTGTTAAAGCTTGTTAAATCAACTGGTAACAATGTGACATGCAGAGTCAGTGGACAAAAAATAACACAGCGAGCTTCATTCACAACTGTGGACTAAGACTCCCTGGCACTGCTCCTTTCACTCTTATCATTTGTCCTAGAACATGACGAGACTGGTTCAGAGCCATGTGTGGCTTTGATGTAAACTGGCCCGGGCTAGTCACTGCTCTTTACTATATGGGTCAAACCTGGGTCTTTCATGATGATAAAGAAATATGCCAGTTTTATTCATGTTTGTCTAGCACGTGTGACATTTGTATCACTGCTGTAAAATTATTTTTCTTCTTTCATGACTGGTATTGTTTGAGCAGGTCTGACCCTTTCCCCTGTCCACCACTCAGTTATATAAGCCCTTAGTTTCATTATGTCTCAGTTCATTGACTCAGAGCTGTGTGGATGAGTCCTATAGGTTGGACCTTTCCACTCTCATTTTAGAATCACTCCACTGCAGCTGAATCAAGGAACTGAGGCCTTTCTCCAGGGTTTTAGCCCGGTCAACTTCTATGAGCATTAACAACATTGCACTAATGAAAGCATTTGCGCACACTATCGTCATGTGTCATTTTAAGTCCTTGCTGGATATTTGTGCTGCATTATGCCAATATGTTCTTTTGCTTCATTTATGAATGAATCGATCCCTCGACAGTGTAGTAATTTACCTGCAACAACAATTTTCCACAATGACAATGTATAACAACATATAGGCTTAAACATATGTTTATCTGTCTAATGTAATAAGCAGTGCTCGATAGCTGTGTTAAGTACAGTTAGCTCTGTGCTATGTTTAAATATTTCTTTTTTTTTCTGAATCAACAGAGATCAGAACAGATGTAGGTCTACACTGTTGTTTGGCATCAGTGCACATGCAGCCACAACATCTGCTGCTGTGCTTAGGTCATCACTGCATGCCTGGAGGATTGAACTCACTGAGGGGTCAGCGCAAGACAGCCAGCCATCAAGTGGAAAACTAGTGAAGACACAGTTGGTTGAAAATCCACTCTAAGTACACCTTTTGTGTCCAGTGTGGTGTCCTGAGATCTAGATTTTGGGGATGGGGTTACAATCTCTGCTTGAAACTATTTATGAAGGGATGAGGGGAAATTCAGAGTCAGCTGCTTACACACTAGATGCAGCCTTGGTAAGAGGATTGCCTTCTTATAGCAGTATCCTTGAACTGCTCGCTGTGGTGTAGATGGGGTATGCAGCCACACACTTAGTGCCATACACTTGTCTGATTAATACTGTACGTTGTATTTATTTCTGGCCATGCATGGATGGGATCAGATGTTGGCTGTGAGGGATCCAGTCTCTCACTGCAGGGTTCCTTGTCCCCCTGTGGCTATTTGCCCCTGCCCCACTAATCATCATGGGTAATTTCTTAGCCTTGTTTATCGTATTATAAGTGTATTCTTGTCACTCTGAATGTTCCCCGTTTGGGTATTTTCAATAAGTAAAGCTGTATAATCAAACATTTTGTATGTTACTGGCTTGTAGCAACAACACAGTATTGTTGACTCTTACAATACTCTCAGTTACAGGCTATTCTGTATGCTTTGTGCGCAGATTTGAGACAGACTTGATTAACAGTCACTTACACCATCTCTTTGGTTGTAAGGCTTCAACTACAACTGAAATAATAAAGAAACCACTCTGTATATCTTTCTGCATATGCTTCATTAGTTGTGTGCACTAAGTGGTCAGATCACACTGGGCAGACCTTGCCTGTGTGAGCTAAGGGTGATATTTGTGTCAGGCAAAGTGTATACTGTTGAGGTAAAAAGCATGACTCCAAATGTAGTGGTTTTCATGTTATAACTTGAGTTCAAGAATTGCATGATGCTCTGAGAAGACTCAACATCTCTTGAACTGTCAAGCGTTTTCAAAAAAGCAAGTAGATCAACTCAAACAAGCCTGACTCTCATGCTACTAATTAGTTTTTGTTTTTCCAAAAATTTTAAGGTGTGAGTTTTCACCTGACATCAGTGATGAATAGTTTTACTACAAAACAGCCTCTTCTCCAGAAAAAAAACAGTCAGTATGCACTCAGCCATGCATTTACAGAAATATAATTCATTGATTTATGGTCTGTCTGGGCTGCACAGAATCGCTGTCCTGATATCAAGTGTGTGTCATTACATGACAGTGATATGGTTTTGTAGATACAGAGAGAAAGTCTGTTTTTAACACTGATTAAAGCTACAGCCTTAAATACTTATTAGTTTTCTTATTTTCAAAATGATGTGAATGTTATCTTCTTGGTTGTCTGGTCATCCCTTTGAGTGTGAGCCAGTGAGCTGTTCTGTGCAGTGGGTGAGTCATCTCATCCCACACGTAGCGTTTGGTTTTGTGAAGTTGGTCCACTGTGTTTATTTTTAGGTGAACCATCTGTCATAAAAAAAAATGAAGTCAGAATTTGGGCATTTAGGGATAGTGCTAGTATTATTATATCATGATATAAGGGAGATTAGAGTATGTGATGCCCTGTAGCCACATAAACTTGAGTTGTGTATTTGTGTGTTTACATGTGTGTCGATTGCCAAATGTTCTTCCATGTTTGCCACCATCTTATCAAGTAGGTGCAGAGAATGAAAATAACAATGAGACTTGGGTGTGAAAGATGAGTGGTAATGCTGTAAGCCTGACTCATATCCCACTCTCTCCTCCCACCGACTGGCTCTCTCCCTCTCTCTCTCTCTCTCTCTCTCTGCCTCTTCCCCTGCCTTTGTTCTCTTTATCACTACCCCACTTTCCTACAGCATTGTGTGTTTTTCCTCTCATCTTCACCTTTTACTGGTTTCTTTTCCTTTGCTACTTTGTTTCTCCGATCCTTGTCATTGTTTTCATATCTCTTCATTCTCATCCTTACACAAAGAATCCCTTTCTCTGATTTTTTTTCATCCCTCACCTCCTCCTACGCATCCTTATTTCCTCTGACTGATACTCTCTTATGCCCCCTCCTGTTTCTCCATGTAACTGCAAGCTATTAGAAAATGGCTGACACCTTTTACTTTCTAATTTCTTCTCCCTCACATTTTCCTTTTGAGTCTGTTATTTGTAGTTGGATTTCTAATTGCTATTAGGATACATAGCTCTTTCCATTAGCCTTTACTCCATCATGCACCCTCCTTTCTCCTCACTCTTTCTGACCACAGACACAGCCTCTCCTCACAACATTAGCTCCTCTTTCTCCACAAACTGAAGCTGTGAGTAGAGCTGAATGTGTCAGAGCACCTCTCTGTCTCTCAGCCTTATGACTGCGGCAGTAGTGGGGAGATGGGAAGCACTACCAAACCTTAGTCTGGCTCTTCACAGCCTCAGGCATGGAGCCAAAAACAAGAGACTCTGAACCTGTCCTCTTTTACTGTGTGCATGTGTGTGTCCTGTATATGAACCCACAGTGACTATTTAAGCTATTTGTGGTTCAAGTGACTTGGATTTAGTAACTGTAATTGGCTACTTCATATGCAGCATAAGAAGCAGAGGCATGTTTTTTATATTAAATAATGTTCTCAAAATAGGTTTTTCAATTGGTACACCCACCCCGACCCCCACCCACCTCATTTTAACCCCCACTCGCCCTAAAACATACATATATTGAAGAGACAGCATATAACTGAATATAAGAAAAACAATGTGACAAAAGTTTTTTTGTGTGGGTCTGGGTTTGTGTCGGTGTGTGTATCTGCTGGTTCACTATGAAAAGTGGCCTACTTTCTGTAGCATTACTAAATACTACTCAAATTTCTCCTCAATTTTCTTAGGCTTCAGGGAAAGATAGTTATTTTGGTTAATATTGGGTTAATGTTAGGATACTCTTTGCCAATGGCGTTGTTGTTTTTGTTAAATAAAACACTATGGTCCTGCTCTTTTCACATCATATGAAAAACATTAATTTAAAGAGAATTTCTAAAGTCAGACTGATTGTGTTCTATGACCATCAGTAACATTATTGCCTCTAACCATTGTTGAGCAATTAGGAACAAGCTGCACTTTATATACATATATGTGATACATGTTGCTCTGATTTAAAGATGGAGCTCTGTTGTTCCTGCAGTAGAGCCTTGGGCTTAATGTTATTGCTGCATAAACATGATTCCACTGATAAATAATTATTATTTTATCTTTATTTTGGGGCTCAAATATAACTTTAAAGCCATTATTGCAAAAAATAAATAATTAAAAAATGTAACTATCTGATTTAAAGCAAAAGGGCATCTTTTCTGGAAGTATAATAATAATTTTCAGATGCAGCAGAATGATTTGTCTTGCTTTTTGTCATATTCTTTGCCTGCTCCTATGACATTTTCCAAAGCTGATCTTTGTTAACTTGCTTTCTTTCAGATGCTCCTTTTTTCTTAAACTTTAGTTTTGGTCATGCAAGTGCATGTCACATATTCAAGGACTATGTTTGGCTCGACATATGTCATGGCAACACTAAATGCTTAATTCTAATGGTGACTTTCTCAGACTTATGTGGATCTTCATTACAATAACATGCTGTTGTGATGTAGTTTTAGTTGTAACTGTATCTTTCTGTATCTATGTCTCTCATCTCAAGTACAGCAGCATATGACCTACAGTTCCGGCCTCAGTGCCACTGTTAGTGTCACATGATGTTTTTCTGTGTTTAGTCTGAGGGTTTAGATATCAGCAGCAGATAACAAGATCAGGCATCATGTGATGAACTGAACATAAAAAAAAAAATAAAAAAATAATTTCATGCACACCAAAACTAAATCATCTACATTAGATACTGGGCAAGATAATCTAAGCATCACATTACAGATAATGAAGCAAAAATCTGCTTAATGTGAGTAAGAGGAGCAAAACTGAGCAGAGACAACAAAGGCGTTAAAAACATGATACCAAAAAAACAAGGAGTTTGGTCTGCTTGTTTACAGACTACTGCAAATGGGGTCTTTGCGATAAGAATGAAGTATAATTGTTCCCTAAGCCCTTGTTTACTCCAGAATGTTCGTCTTAATCCTAACTCACTTTGCTTTGCCCTCTAACTGAGAAATTATGTGGTAAATTGTGCTGACATTGCTTCTGATGGAACAAAGATATATAATAATAATAATAAACACAAATTATAAGGTGATATAATCCTGCAGGAAATATTATTTTTGTTAAACCAATATATAGATCTCCATATACTGTATAGAATGTAACTATTTGTTGCACCAAATACTCCCAAAACATTATCCATGTTTCTTCAGGTGTTTTTAATGGGAAATTCCTCTCAAAGCATTGTTTCCATTGTGCCACTGCTGTCAGCATTCTCAGCTGTCCTGGATTACGGCTTCTGCAAAGTGTGTAAAGTGATAATTCTGGTATAGTGCTCCTCTAATGCGATTAGGTGGAATCATCTTAATGATCCCATGAAGAGTAGCTTTGAAAAGCAGCAGCACATAGAGTAAGTCAGGATGCCATTCACCCTGAAATTCCAGGCTAATGTCCAGGTTTTTTAGTTTTTACTTTGTGTTCTAGTACTGTTGTTATGTATTTGCTTTGTGTTACCTGTGCATTCACTGTCACAGTTTCATTCATGTTAGAATCATATGCATAAAAACCTTAAGTCTGCATTTTTCGCAATTTTTGGTGTATTGTCAGTGGCACAAGGGGGTGTTTATTGGAGGCTGTTGTTTGTGCTACTATTGAACTGTACTGCATTATACTTGTTTCTAATATTTACTCTAACCAAATGGAAATTATAACACCACAAAGCATCACTCAGAATAACACAATACAATTCAACGGTACCTATAGTGTGCCTAATAAACTGCCAACTGAATATATACTCCCTCTACCACACACACACACACAAGCTAAAATGTATGTTGCACTTATATCCTCATCATTCTCACCACAGTATAAGAAGCTTCTGTTACACATGCTGGGGCGACGGCCACATAGCTGTTTAAGTTTTGATGCTGATGAGAGTGGAAGATGGTGTTTGCTATTCTGGGAGAGCAGCAGTGACAGAGCTCAAGCTTAAATGATTGGTAGGCAAGTCATTATTTTATAAATAGTTATCTTCATTTTCTGTGGAAAGTGGAGCAACCTCACAAAACCATTTCAACCGTTCCCAACATAAGATTCTCTGCAGGCCAGCACTCTCCTCTATTATTCAGACCTTTTTTTTTAAAGAAATGGGCCAAGCCCTAGTGCAGCAGACCTGCACCTGCAATGCACTTCCCATGCAGCACTGCCTGCTGCATAATCAGTACTGCGTGACTAATACGAAAGTAAAAATAGATATTATACAATACTACACTGATATAGGTATAATGTGATGATGCAAGGAAAATATAAATGAGATACCAAAGGGTGGTGGCCTTTATGTATTTGTCCACAGGATGTGAATAATGTAAACTACAATATATGCAAGTACTCCATTAAAGATACCATATATCCTGCATAGTTTTCAGTTGTGGGTGATGTTATTATCTTTCTGACTTAACCTCTTTGTTTTGATATTTATCAGTGAGGATGGATATGCGCAGGCATTGTTAGATACATCCACATCTCCTTTCCCCTCTGGGAGAGTTGACATTTTAATTTCCGCAGGCAGGGGAGATGTGTGACAGACACCAAGGCTGCTAGTGTATCTGTACCACTGATACAATTTCTGGAGTGTGTGAGTGTGCTAATCTAATATGAGACTTTATAGCATTGCCTGCCTCCTGACAATAGTGAGTCTGTCTGTGCATGTGGAAACTGCTATGGAGAACAAAGAAAAGAGTGGAAAGGCTCCCCCTTGTGGCAAAAAGGGGGGAATTACTTCCCACTTCCTTTGTGCAATATGTGTGTCTGTGTGTCAATACATTCAGTTATTTAGCATGTTGCCACTCTGTATGCGGTAGTATATTGACTGGTATTGTTATTGAGTTTTTGTGTCAGTATTGATCCACATATGGCTGGTCCTGTCCCATTTTCCATTCTGTCTGATTTAAGCCAAACAGAGACCATGCCCTCTTCCCCAGTGAACTGTTTGATTGACAAATCTAGGTTATCCATGCCTGACTATGAAGCTAGATTTATTCTTAATCCCACAAAAATTGTTTGGTTCAGGCTGTTTCTGTGTGTGAGACAGAGAGACAATAAGAGAGACAGAGGGTGTGCAGGGAGAGTGTGTATCTTCTATTGTATCAAATGTTTCTTTTTTTAAAAATAGGTGAACATGCAAAAATGGAAAATAAATGTGTTTCAGTCAAATGGAACCCATATTTTGAGTTCATAGGTGTGTGTATGGTTGTGAAAAGGGAAAAGTAAACGCCCTGTCCTTGGCATATGTACTGAGTGCTCATAAAGAGGGGTGCAAAGGAGGGGGGTACAGGGAGGGGCACCGACAGGGGCTGCATCTGCGTCACCATGGATACAAGAGGGGAGATAGTGAATCAATTACGAGTGAAAGCAGAGATCTATCAGACACCGCCTTTGTCACTAGGCACATTGTTGAGCCAATCAGAGTGTGGACTGCAGTCACATTGATTGTAGCTGACCAATCACATTTCTATGCTACCTTTGCTGTTACCAAAGCATATTATACATCCTGTTTTTTTATTGACAGTTTTGATGAATGGTCTGTAAAAGTAAACCATGACCGTGCCTGTGCTATCACAACATTTGCTGGGTTAGATGTTTGTTTGTTTTTGTTTTTTTTTCATAGAGTGAGACAGAAATGACATTCTCACTGGTTTACAATGAAGTATATATGAATGAAATTCATGCAAAGACACACCTTGTTTCTGTTTGTGTCCGTCTCTCCCACCCTTTCCATTCCTCACTCTCACACCTCTCTTACACACACAAACACATGCAAATCACACAAACCCTGATCACTCCTTCCTACAATGCCACTGCAGTCCATACTGTAAACTACTGTACTGTATTACTTATTACTGTAGATTTGCCATTACAGGTTCAATAACACATCATGTTTCATGATTCTTCATTTTGTGTAATGACTGAAATTGTAATAGCATAGTTCTATTATGAGGAGGATATTTTTGATTTCACAAACCATGGGCCCTTTGCACTACTGATCATTTGAAAACTGACACAATTTTATGAATGTGCTTATACTTAATAGAAACTATGGTCAGAGTGGGTTAGTAGAGAGGCTAAAACATCAAATAAGGTGTAAACACGTCTGTAAAATTGTAAAGAGCAGTCACAGTACTGTGTAGAAAATGTAGGAATACTAGGAATGTAGACTAAATACTGAATGCTGAATTAAAATCTAAATTCTACTGTCCTGTCTCCCTCAACGACAGCTCATGACACCAATGAATGGAACACTCACTTGGGCAACAACAGCATGCTGTTTCCCTTGCCTGTTGTTTTACAGTAGAGTAACTAATTATATGATTTTTGGGCATTGTGCCATTACTTTCCAAATGAGTGAACACTGGGTTGGTGTGCCTCTTGTTTTATCTCTGGGGTATTTGCATGTGTGTGTTTGGGCATGCTCCATATTGCTGTGTCCTGGTTTTCATCTTGTTCCGGCTCATGTTTCCATGGACCCGCCCCTGCCCTACTTACTCCAGAAACCGGTGGAGGCGAGCACAGATTTGGAAATAAATGATTAAGTGGTAGTTGGATTAAATACTAGGAGTGATTAATTTTCCTCCCACCTCTTTCTCTGTTTCCTTCTATCTAATCATATCATATGTCTCATAAATTTTACAGATAATACCTTGATGTAACTCTTCATGTGTACATGTTTGCGTATGTGAGTCTAGTCACCTAGTAAAGGGACAGTATTCTATACGGTTCTATTTGTCTTGGTGCATGGCTGTGGATCCTGATATAATATACAAATATACAAAAAAAAAAAAAACATCTTATCATATCTTATCATCTTGTCATATGGCAGATATGGAGGTAATTCTCAATTTGGAAAATATCCTCTCCTGGAAAACCAAGTACATTCTTCTCTGTTTTTAGACTTTATTTTCCAAGTCTCATTTTCCTCCCTCCCTCACATTTTACTTCATTCAGGTTGCTTTTCTGCAATTTTTCTTCCTAGTGGTCTGTTTCTATCATATCCCACCAATCTTTTTACCTCCTTATCATCCCTCAACTTTATCAGCATTATCTAAGGCATTGGTGTACTGCTGCATTAGGGTGTGGTTCTAGTCACACTGTTGCTAAAACCAAGTACTGTATCCAGAGAATGTGAACAAGTGAATTATGCTCAGCAACACCTCAGTAGACAAGGAAGAAGTGAAAAGGAACAGATCTGAACAATAAGCATAATATAGTACTAGAAGGTAGATACTGAGTAAAGAAGGAAAGATGCACAAGGAGTAGGTTGCCCCCTTGTGCCGGGATGAGCTCTACTCCACACAAAAAAGCACAGTGACGTCAGTATCTCGTCACATGAAGCAGGATGTAGTGTGCAGACTGCAGAAGTGGGGGTGGTCTCCAGAGCCCTGGCCCCGAGAGGGTAGAGTGGGTTGGGCAAGGCTGAATGCAAAGGTCAGGATCTGTGGGGCTGTGGGGGTGGTAAGAGAAGCAGGCATTGCTGCAAAAGTGGATCTGTCATAGTGAATATGGTGCTGCAGTGTTACATTACCAATGTATGAGCAGCCGAACTGCAAACATGGGCAGCCTGGTTTGGTATGCATGCAGGAGTTGTGGGTTGTGTTTGCCTGGCTGAGTTTGTGTGTGTATTGCAGCTGTCACTATGATGTGATCTGATTTGCTCAGAGAGATGAAAAGGCAGCAAGAAACTGAACAGTAGAAGATAAAAATGTGGAAGTGGGTAAGAAACCCAGTGTATTATTTTTTGTACTATCCCATGCCTTTTAAAAAATGAACCCATAGGCTTCTAAATAAGTGACATGTGTGTGCGTGTGTATATATGCATCATGTCTGTGCCTGAGATGGCGTTGCTATGGAGACAAGAGAGCTGTGCAGAAGGAGAGAGGAAAGGGGGGAGGGACTCGCCTTGAAGCATGTTCAGATAGCACCCTTCCCCCATCTACTTACACACAGATGAACAGTACAGTACACACACATATAACACACACTTACTCACAAGCACACACACAATTGATGGCTATGCAAGGGACAATCATGAGACCATTAGTATGGAGGAGCTACAGAAGCTAATTTGGTGACTATATGTGGTGGCAGCCCTTTAATAATGCAGTGAACACGCCTAAAACACTGATGTTGACTGCTTCCGCCCATGCAACCCCCACGCCCCCCACCTACCACTCACCGCACCCTCTCCTCCTTTGATCACACTGCTCACACACACACGCACGCACACATGCACGCACGCACGCACGCACACACATGCACACGCACACGCACACACAGCTCCCGGTGCTCTGTTCTGTTTCTCCTTTAACTTTATCACATGATAAATAAACCACAGACAGAGAAGCAGGTTAACAGGCACACATGTATTTAACCACTAGATTTAATTATGCACCACTCCATGTGTACAGGGAGCAAATACTGTGTATTTTTCTTAACCACCATTTATTCACTATTAATTATTCAGCAGATTCAATTATCATATCCTCAGGAAATGTGACTTTCATCAATGAATACAGAGTTCATAAAGAAAAACTGAAATGCTTTCTTCATGACAACTTGGTTAAACAACTAAAATTTGATCAATTACAGCAGCAAACATGCATCTGTGTGTGTGTTTGAGAACTATCGTCAACCGTTTCTGCACTGCATACAGAGCTGTTACTAGATTACTTGACCCCTCCGCAGAGGCTTCCCAGAGAAGCTGTATCTGGCACTGGAGGAGGAGGCCCTGAGTGTTGAACATCTCCATTATTGGGCCCTGACTTTGCTCTCAGGTTGGAGGTGGTCAGTGGAGTACAAGGTTTAGTTGTGGATTGTAAACATAGACACTATTGTAGATTGTATTGATTATTTCTTGGAAACATGTGACTGGTAGTAGTATAGGTGTTCATAACATTTAAATGGCTTGTTCATTTAGCCTTCAAAATAGGGTCAAGGTGTCAGCAGGCCCCAAAGCAGAATTGATACCTTTTAAAGGATAAATTATCTTTACAGTGCTGAGTAAACTGTAGCATCATAGTCCATATGTGTCATGTTGAGTTTATGACAAAGATAATCCAGGCTGAAGTCCTGTAAAGTCACTGCAGTATACACAGTGACCTAAAAATAAACTACAAATTATTGAATTTCATCATGGGCCGTCTGGGTCTGATGGGCCAGGTGATCTTTGTGTGTGTGTGCTTGTGTGTACGTAATTAACCATGTGCATGTTACTCATTGTCCTTGAATACAGTACACACAAGTTTGTCTTGCCATACATTAGGAAAATTGAGCACACAGGTCACCCTATTATTATTATTGCATTTTGGGGTGAACAGATGACTGCAGCTCAGTGTGTGATGGTTATTAATATTTTCAAATCAAATCATGTTTCCTACAGAATGGAAATAGGACAGGAGTTTCTGAATCCAGGGCTTAATCCTGGGATTACAAACGAGGGAATGTTCATAAGCTCATGATGACACTCTCTGTGGAAATGTGGAGAAACACTCAAATACAACGAAATACAGCATAGCACCCAGACCTCCCGCCTGAGTTCATGCATGCAACTGGACAACAGGGTCCAAGTTAGAAAACCAAGAGAAAACGAGAGGGGAGTTATGTGGGTGAAGTGGGAAGAAAATGTATTATTTATCACTAGTATTTTGGGCACTGTTAAGAATCCCATTTCACTCATACAAATGTACAGTTTGTGATGACTTAAATCATTATTTATTAAGTATGTGGTAATTTGATACCACAGTAAAAAAGGGCATAAATGGAAGATTAACAAACAAAGAATAGCTGACAATTTATCATAGATAGCCATGGTTATATTCAGAGCAGGACATCCAAATAAATGGCTGGATGGTGCAATTTTTGGTTGCCATGGAAACCAAATGTCATAATTTCACTAAAACTGAAACCAACTTTACTGACATAGTGTACACAATTAGCACAAATGACTGGCTAAATTAAATAATTGGGAAAGGATAGGGGTGGAGAAGTGGATAGCATAGTGAGCTGCAGAGAGAGTGGGTGGCTGGGGGTGGGGGATGCATCATGTTTTAATACAAGAACAGTCTGGACACAGTCGCCACACTTCAAGCAGAATAGGCTTTGCACTTGACATACTCTAGTGTGCTGTCCGAGGTGCTGAAATGATGCCTTGTTTTCTTGCTCTCTTTTGTTAGGCCATTCAGCTGCAGTTGTGTTCGCGCGTGCGTGTGTGTGAGAGAGAGAGAGAATGGGTGCCTAAAATGCAACATATATGTACACTGCTCTTTGTATATTACCTCATTTACCACGTGGCGTCGCTGTTGATCCATCAGAGTCAGCGCTACTCTCTGAACCAACTAAGCCCCTCCTGTTTTCAGGCGGCAGGGACGTTTCCTCAGTCTTTGTTATAAAGAGACAGAGGACGGTGGAACAAACAGAATTTTCCAACCATATTCAAGGCTCAACTCGGCTGGTGTCTTTCATACTGCCTAAAACATCTGGCCGTGATATTCCTTCTTTGTTCATGTTGGACAGAATCATGGCTTTGCCTTGTAGATGGAGCTATTTCGGGATATATCTAGGGCTTTTTCTTCTGGATTGTTTTTGGGAAACGGTGTCTGGGCAGCTTTCCTATTCCATCTCAGAAGAGCTAAACCCAGGGAGTCCTGTTGGAAATATAGCTAAGGACCTAAATCTTAATTCACAAGACTTGGAATCCCGTATGTTTCAGATTGTTACTGGATCAAAAAGAAAATTCTTTGAGGTAAATCTCAAGACTGGTGTTCTGTATGTGAGCGAGAGGATAGACAGAGAGGAGCTCTGTGCAGAGGAACTTAAATGCTCAGTAAGTGTAGAAGCTGTGATAAATAACCCTTTGAAGCTTTATCGTATTAACGTGGACATTTTAGATGTAAATGACAATGCCCCATTGTTTACAACTAAATTGCAAAATTTGTACATAGCAGAGAGTACTTTACCAGGAGTGAAATTCGCATTATCTGAAGCAAGTGATGCAGACGTCGGGACAAACGGAGTCAGTACTTATAAATTAAGTCAAAATGAACATTTCTCTTTGGCAGTGCACAAAGCAGGGGACAGTGTGTCTGCTGAGTTAGTGCTGCAGAAAGCCTTGGACCGAGAGAAACAGCCTGTGATCACCATGACACTGACCGCTGTAGATGGAGGGAGTCCACCTAAATCAGGCACCTCAAAGATCATTATTAATGTTTTAGATATTAACGATAACATTCCGATATTCAGCGAAACGTTGTATAAGACAAAAATTCCGGAAAACACGCCCCTGGGTATAAGCGTCATCGCTGTGAATGCCACCGATGCAGATGAGGGCCTGAACAGTGAGGTTGTGTATTCGTTGAGGAGCAAGGATCAAGATCATGTACTTGATATCTTTGAAATTGACAGTCAAACAGGCGTGATTAAAGTAAAAGGAAATATAGACTATGAAGAAAAAAAGGCTTTTGAGATACGTGTAGAGGCCAGTGACAAAGGCCAGCCTCCGATGTCTGCTCACTGTAAAGTGCTGGTAGAAGTGGTGGACCTAAATGATAACGCTCCTGAGATCACTGTGACCTCACTGCACAATAACGTGAAAGAGGACGCTAGTGTAGGTACTGTAGTTGCACTTGTGTCAGTCCTTGATAAAGATGGTGGAAAAAACGGTGAGGTGAAAATACAAATAAAAAATGAGGTTCCACTGAAACTTGAAACAAACTACAAAAACTATTATTCTTTGTTAGTTGACGGGACCCTAGACAGAGAGAGTGTCTCTAACTACAACGTTACCATTGTGGCCACTGATAAAGGAGCCAGGCCACTCTCCAGCACGACTGTAGTTTCTATACACGTTTCTGACGTCAATGATAACGCACCTCGGTTCCCAGAGCCCCTAATTAATGTATACGTGAATGAGAACAGTCCAGTAGGAGCAGTTATTAGAAGAGTGACTGCAACCGATGCTGACGTTGACCAGAACAGCCAGGTGAGATATTATAAATTACTACAAAGTAGTAGTGGCACATTGCCATTATCTGCAATGGTAAACATCAACTCAGAGACTGGAGATATAGTCAGCCTGCAGTCTTTTGACTTCGAGGAGTTAAAAACATTTCAGTTTAAAGTTCAGGCCACAGACTCTGGTGTTCCTCCGCTCAGCAGCAACGTGACTGTGAACGTTTTTATCCTGGATGAGAATGACAATAATCCAACAATTCTCGCGCCCTATTCTGAACACGGCTCCGTTAACAGTGAGAGCATCCCCTACTCTGCTGAAGCGGGATACTTTGTGGCAAAGATCAGGGCTGTAGACGCAGACTCTGGATACAATGCGCTGCTTTCTTATCACCTCTTTGAGCCCAAAGGAAACAACCTCTTCAGGATCGGAACCAGCACCGGAGAAATCAGGACTAAGAGGAGAATGAGTGACAATGACCTGAAAACTCACTCATTGGTGGTCTTGGTTTCTGATAACGGAGAACCCTCCCTGTCAGCTACTGTGTCTATTGAGGTGGTGGTGGTTGAAAGCACAGCTGCCATCCAGACTCAGTTCAGACATGTGCCCATAAAAGAGGACAGCTTCTCTGACTTAAACCTGTATCTGCTGATCGCCATTGTGTCGGTGTCAGTGATTTTTCTGCTGAGTCTCATCAGTTTAATAGCTGTCAAATGCCACAGGACAGACGGCAGTTTCAGCAGGTACAGCGCCCCAATGATCACCACCCACCCTGACGGCAGCTGGTCTTACTCTAAAGCTACTCAGCAGTATGACGTCTGTTTCAGCTCAGACACACTCAAGAGTGACGTAGTGGTTTTCCCCGCGCCGTTTCCACCTGTGGATGCGGAGCTGATCAGTATTAACGGAGGAGACACTTTTACCAGGACTCAGACTTTACCTAATAAAGATAAGGTAAGAAACTATGAAAAAGCAACACGAGATTTTATTCTTCGGGTTGTGGCTGTGAACGTGTGTTTCTTTGTTCCTTTTTTTATTGATGAAGTGAAATGAAAAGCTTTTACATTTGTTTTGTGTGATGTGTTAACAAACAGTACGCCTCCTAGTCACCCTTTCCAGAGCGCCACAACGACATGTACGTCGTTGTCCATGGTGCTGAAATGAGCACCAAAGTGTGTGGTGTGAGAGGTATGGAGGATGTGAAAGTGACATTTCATCTAGTGCATAGTGGTTTTTCCTGGTGTTACCCGGCATTTTCTCTTGGGTTTTCTTAGTCATTTATATTTATTGATGCATGATGTATACCAGATTTCACCACACTTGTAGAACGTCTGTGTTTGAATAGTTACATAACCTTAATTTAGAAACTCAAATGGAAATAGAGAAAGACAGTGTTGTTCATTAGTATTTTTTATTTTTTTCTATCTCTTCTATTAACAAGCTGCTGTGAATAAGTAAATAAGGCAATAAGTGTGTCTTGTGATTTGTGACTTCTTGTGAGCTGTTTGTTGACTTGGACGTTCAGACGGTTATTTATCTGTTTTTTTAGGTGAGTGTAGTTATTTCAAAAAACCACATGGGGACATTGTAGACCATCACATTTTGATGCTCCTCGTGGTTGCTTGAGGCTCCTCCCAGAATCAGAGGATGATGATGTTTCTCTGGGCTTTGTTACAAAGAGACGCAGGGCGAGAGTGGATTGTGTTGCCATCATTTTGTCCATTAGCCCTACAAAGAGCAAGAATCTGGATTCTGCCATTTTGCTTTTATTCTGAATAATTCGATGGGATTTTGGAGACTGGAATCCATATGCTCTACTTACGTTTGATATAAATATGTCGACACGGAGGATATGCAGCCATTTAGGAATTTATGTAGTCGTTGTTCTGTTGGATTGTTGCTGGGAAGCGGTGTCTGGGCAGCTCTCTTACTCTGTATCAGAGGAGGTAAACCCAGGGACGTCTGTGGGAAATCTCGCCAAAGATCTAAATCTTAATGTTCACGATTTAGAGGCACGTATGTTCCAGATTGTAAGTGGATCAAAGAGAAAATATTTCGAAGTAAATCTGAAAACGGGTGTCCTTTATGTAAATGACCGAATAGACCGCGAGGAGCTCTGTGCGAAGGCTACAAAATGCACCGTTAATGTAGAGGCAGTGATCAACAATCCACTGAAGCTGTATCGTTTGGAGATAAATGTAGTCGATATAAATGATAATGCACCGGATTTCTCTGAGAATTCGCAGACTCTTAACATTGCTGAAAGTACTGTGCCAGGAGGGAAATTTGGATTTATTGGGGCGTCAGATCTCGACGTTGGTAAGAACAGTGTTAGTACATACAAGCTAAGTCCAAACGATTACTTTTCTTTAGAGATTCACAAAGGTGGGGAGAGCATGTATGCTAAGCTTGTGCTTCAGAAAGCTTTAGACCGAGAAACACAACCTACAATAAAACTCACAGTGACCGCGGTCGACGGAGGAAATCCACCGAAGTCAGGGACATCCCAAATTATTATAAATGTTTTAGACATTAACGACAATGCTCCTATTTTCAGTCACCCTTTATACAAGGCATGCATTTTGGAGAACATAGCAGTAGGTAAAACTGTTATAGTTTTGAATGCGACCGACGCAGATGACGGTTTAAACAGTGAAATAGAATACTCATTGAGAAGTAAAGGTCAGGATCAGGTTTTAGATTTATTTCAAATAGACTCTAAAACAGGTGCGATTTTAGTCAAAGGTGAGATCGACTATGATGAAAATACAGCGTTTGAGATTCATGCACAGGCCAGTGACAAAGGCCAGCCTCCGATGTCAGCCGATTGTAAAGTGCTGGTAGAAGTGGTGGACCTGAACGACAACGCTCCTGAGATCACTGTGACGTCACTGGTAAATACAGTGAGGGAGGACGCTGAGGCAGGTACTGCTATTGCACTTGTTTCTGTACTGGACAAAGATAGTGGTAAAAACGGGGCAATGAAAGCTGTAATTGCAAATGATGCACCATTTAAACTGGACACAAATTATAAAAATTATTACTCATTAGTAGTTAATGGTCCGCTTGATAGAGAGACTAAGGCTCAGTACAATGTTACTATTGTAGCAACTGATGAAGGGACTCCACCTCTCTCCAGCACCAACATAGTTACTGTTCATGTTTCTGATGTCAATGATAACCCACCTCGCTTCTCGGAGCCGCTGGTTAATGTTTATGTGAAAGAGAATAGTCCAGTGGGATCTGTTATTAAGACAGTGACTGCAGTTGATGCTGACACTGATCAAAATGGTCAAGTGAGATATTCATTTATACGTGACAACAGTAACTCAATGCCTCTCTCGACAATGGTAAACATCAACTCAGAGACAGGAGATATAGTTAGCCTGCAGGCCTTTAACTATGAGGAGTTAAAAACGTTTCAGTTTAAAGTTCAGGCCACAGACTCTGGTGTTCCTCCGCTCAGCAGCAACGTGACTGTGAATGTTTTTATCCTGGATGAGAATGACAACAGTCCCTCGATTCTCGTGCCCTATTCTGAGCACGGCTCCGTCAACAGTGAGAGCATCCCCTACTCTGCTGAAGCGGGATACTTTGTGGCAAAGATCAGGGCTGTAGACGCAGACTCTGGATACAATGCGCTGCTTTCTTATCACCTCTCTGAACCTAAAGGAAACAACCTCTTCAGGATTGGAACCAGCACCGGAGAAATTAGGACTAAGAGGAGAATGAGTGACAATGACCTGAAAACTCACCCCTTGGTGGTCTTGGTCTCTGATAACGGAGAACCCTCCCTGTCAGCTACTGTGTCTATTGAGGTGGTGGTGGTTGAAAGCACAGCTGACATCCAGACTCAGTTCCGACATGTGCCCATAAATGAGGACAGCTTCTCTGATTTAAACCTGTATCTGCTGATCGCCATTGTGTCGGTGTCAGTGATTTTTCTGCTGAGTCTCATCAGTTTAATAGCTGTCAAATGCCACAGGACAGACGGCAGTTTCAGCAGGTACAGCGCCCCAATGATCACCACCCACCCTGACGGGAGCTGGTCTTACTCTAAAGCTACTCAGCAGTATGACGTCTGTTTCAGCTCAGACACACTCAAGAGTGACGTAGTGGTTTTCCCCGCACCGTTTCCGCCTGTAGATGCGGAGTTGATCAGTATTAACGGAGGAGACACTTTTACCAGAACCCAGACGCTGCCCAATAAAGAAAAGGTAAGAAAATAATGAAATAGCAATATGTCTCAGTTAATATGATTCCCCGCCCTCCAGCTGAGGGCCAAAGCAAGTCTCAACGTTTTTTTTATTTACTTATGAAGTAAAATTTCTTCATAATAATTTTCCACATTGTATTTATATAATTGTTTTAAGTCTTTGGGATTGTTTTGAAATGTATATTCGTACATGAGCAAAAGTGATGCCATTATTTTAAATTCATGAGCCTCTCATGCTATAGGCCACTAAAGATAAATGTCGTTGTCCATGGTTCTGAAATAAACAACGCAGTATGTAGTGTGCTGTCTACTGAGTTTAACGTGGAAAATTTACCTATAATTTAAAAAAGTTTTTTTTTTCTTGGCAAAACTATGTGAATTTCATGACAATAATTTAATTTTACGACTGAATAACGCCCGTTTATCAAATTTGGAGAAATATTCTGAAAATGAATTTCATTCCCTTCATTTTTTTCGTTTTCTTCATTTAAACTAGAGGGCAATAAGCTGATTATTATTTGCAATTCAAAATCTTAACTCTCTCTATCTTTAGTGTGTTTTAATGTTTTATTTGTGATGGACGCCATGTTATTACATTGTGTAGCTTTGTAGCTGTTACATCGGTAAGGTGAAGGTCTATTGTTACGGATAAAATAATAATAACATTCGAAAAACGTCGCAATGAGACAACGCAGGCTATTGTGTCGAATTCTGCTTATTTTGATCGTTTGATATAACTGAACACAGTTTGGGTTATTCGGAAATTCCTCACTTTGCACAGTTGGTCAGTTAGTCCTTTCTTACTCAAAGGTTGCATGCAGTTACTTTACATTAGCACAAGGGGACACTGTAGACCATGACATCTGGACGTTATTTAGGAAGGCACAAGGCTCCTCCCAGAAACAGAGGATGATGATGTTTCTTTGGGCTTTGTTACAAAGAGACGGAGGGCGAGAGAGAGAAAGGATGAGAAATATTATCCAGCTGGATTTTAATATAAGTGTTTGACGGAGAGTGGTTGGACTTGGACATATGCATTTTTCGTGTTGGATATAATTATGCATTTCTCAAGCAGAACGAACCTTTTTCGGATATATCTTGTGCTCGTGCCGTTAAATTATTGCTGGGAAGCGGTGTCTGGACAGCTCTCGTATTCCGTTTCAGAGGAGGTAAAACCGGGGACTTCTGTTGGAAATATCGCCAAGGACCTAAATCTCAATGTCCAGGAGTTAGAGTCTCGTATGTTTCAGATTGTTCATGGATCAAAGAGAAAATATTTTGATATAAATCTGAAAACGGGTGTTTTTTATGTAAATGAAAGAATAGACCGTGAGGAGCTCTGTGCGAAGGCTACAAAATGCACTGTCAATGTAGAGGCCGTGATCAACAATCCACTGAAGCTGTATCGTTTAGAGATAAATGTAGTCGATATAAATGATAATGCCCCACATTTCTCTGAGGATTTACAATCACTTGACATTGCAGAAAGTTCTTTACCAGGCCTCAAATTTGGACTGATAGGGGCATCGGATTTGGATGTAGACAAGAACAGTGTTAGTACATACAAGCTTAGTAGTAATGATTATTTTTCTTTGGAAATTCACAAAGGAGGGGATAGCGTGTCTGCGGAGTTAGTACTGCAGAAAGCTTTAGACCGCGAACATGACTCTATTATAAAACTCACCCTAACTGCAGTAGACGGAGGTAATCCATCGAAATCTGGAACATCAAAAATTATTATCAATGTTTTGGATAATAATGACAATACCCCCGTTTTTAGCAAAACTTTGTACAAAATTGAAATTCCTGAAAACTTGCCAACGGGGTCCAAGGTAATCATTCTGAATGCGACGGACGCAGATGAGGGTTTAAACAGTGAAATAGAATACTCATTGAGAAGTAAAGGTCAGGATCAGGTTTTAGATTTATTTCAAATAGACTCTAAAACAGGTGCAATTTTAGTCAAAGGTGAGATCGACTATGAGGAAAATCCAGCATTTGAGATTCATGCACAGGCCAGTGACAAAGGCCAGCCTCCGATGTCTGCTCATTGTAAAGTGCTGGTAGAAGTGGTGGACCTGAACGACAACGCTCCTGAGATCACTGTGACGTCACTGGTAAATACAGTGAGGGAGGACGCTGAGGCAGGTACTGCTATTGCACTTGTTTCTGTACTGGACAAAGATAGTGGTAAAAACGGGGCAATGAAAGCTGTAATTGCAAATGATGCACCATTTAAACTGGACACAAATTATAAAAATTATTACTCATTAGTAGTTAATGGTCCGCTTGATAGAGAGACTAAGGCTCAGTACAATGTTACTATTGTAGCAACTGATGAAGGGACTCCACCTCTCTCCAGCACCAACATAGTTACTGTTCATGTTTCTGATGTCAATGATAACCCACCTCGCTTCTCGGAGCCGCTGGTTAATGTTTATGTGAAAGAGAATAGTCCAGTGGGATCTGTTATTAAGACAGTGACTGCAGTTGATGCTGACATCAATCAAAATGGTCAAGTGAGATATTCATTTTTACATGACAACAGTAACTCAATGCCTCTCTCGACAATGGTAAACATCAACTCAGAGACAGGTGATATGGTCAGCCTGCAGGCCTTTAACTATGAGGAGTTAAAAACATTTCAGTTTAAAGTTCAGGCCACAGACTCTGGTGTTCCTCCGCTCAGCAGTAACGTGACTGTGAACGTTTTTATCCTTGATGAGAATGACAACAGTCCCGCGGTTCTCGCGCCCTATACTGAGCACGGCTCCGTTAACAGTGAGAGCATCCCCTACTCTGCTGAAGCGGGATACTTTGTGGCAAAGATCAGGGCTGTAGACGCAGACTCTGGATACAATGCGCTGCTTTCTTATCACCTCTCTGAACCTAAAGGAAACAACCTCTTCAGGATCGGAACCAGTACCGGGGAAATCAGGACAAAAAGGAGAATGAGTGACAATGACCTGAAAACTCACTCCTTGGTGGTCTTGGTTTCTGATAACGGAGAACCCTCCCTGTCAGCTACTGTGTCTATTGAGGTGGTGGTGGTTGAAAGCACAGCTGACATCCAGACTCAGTTCAGACATGTGCCCATAAATGAGGACAGCTTCTCTGATTTAAACCTGTATCTGTTGATCGCAATTGTATCAGTTTCAGTGATCTTTCTGCTGAGCCTCATCAGTTTAATAGCTGTCAAATGCCACAGGACAGACAGCAGTTTCAGCAGGTACAGCGCCCCAATGATCACCACCCACCCTGACGGCAGCTGGTCTTACTCTAAAGCTACTCAGCAGTATGACGTCTGTTTCAGCTCAGACACGCTCAAGAGTGACGTAGTGGTTTTCCCTGCACCGTTTCCACCTGTAGATGCGGAGCTGATCAGTATTAACGGAGGAGACACTTTTACCAGAACCCAGACGCTACCCAATAAAGAAAAGGTAAGATAATTATAAAGTCTCAGTAAATATGATTTTAAGCCGAAAGCATTCCCAGACGTTTTTTTTCGCTTATGAAGTGAAATAACGTTCCGCATTGTATTTATAGACATCGTTTCTGACTTTGTTTTTTTTTAATCGCACATGAGCCAGAGTAATGACACTAGCCTATCTGAAGTTCATAAGACTCTCACACGGTACAGAGCGTGTATGTCGTTGTCCAAGGTGCTGAAATAAACACCATCATGTGCTGTGTGCCGTCTCCTTAATGTAACGCGGAAAACTGTCTACCCATTATATAAAAAGTAGTATCTTTTCCTGGCACATCTATTTGGATTGTATAAAAAATATTAAGGTATTTATTTACTATTTACTTATGGAAACTTAGTTTTTATCACATTTAAAGAAAATAATCTGATACTCTATTTCATTCTCTTCATTTCATTCCTTTTTTCGTTTTAAAAAAAGTTATTTCTATTCGCAACCAACATTTTCACCTCCCTCTGTAACTTTTGTGTCTTGGAATGTTTTATTTGTAATGGACGCCATGTTTAACATTGTGAAGCTTTGTAGCCGTTACATCAGAAAAATGTAAAGGTCTACTTTTAGGGATAAAATAATAACATCCAAAAAAACATTGGAATTAGACAGAGCAGACTATTGTGTCGAATTTTGTTCATTTGGTCGTTTGATATAATTGAACACAATTCGAGTTATTAGGAAATTGCTCACTTTGCACAGTTGGTCAGTTATTCCTTCGTCAATCAGAGGCCTTATGCAATTATTTTACATCACCACACGGGGACACTGTAGACCATGACATCTGGACGTTATTTAGGAAGGCACAAGGCTCCTCCCAGAAACAGAGGATGATGATGTTTCTTTGGGCTTTGTTACAAGGAGACGGAGGGCGAGAGAGAGAAAAGGATCAGAAACAATACTGGCCTCTAATATGACTGTTTGACGAAAAGTGGTCGGACTTGGACTCATGCATTTTTCGTGTTGGATATAATTATGCATTTCTCAGGCAAAACGAACCTTTTTCGGATTTATTCTGTGGTCGTACTGCTGAATTATTGCTGGGAAGCGGTGTCTGGACAGCTCTCGTATTCCGTTTCAGAGGAGGTAAAACCGGGGACTTCTGTTGGAAATATCGCCAAGGACCTAAATCTCAATGTCCAGGAGTTAGAGTCTCGTATGTTTCAGATTGTTCATGGATCAAAGAGAAAATATTTTGATATAAATCTGAAAACGGGTGTTTTTTATGTAAATGAAAGAATAGACCGTGAGGAGCTCTGTGCGAAGGCTACAAAATGCACTGTCAATGTAGAGGCCGTGATCAACAATCCACTGAAGCTGTATCGTTTAGAGATAAATGTAGTCGATATAAATGATAATGTGCCGCATTTCTCTGAGGATTTACAATCACTTGACATTGCAGAAAGTTCTTTACCAGGCCTCAAATTTGGACTGGTAGAGGCATCGGATTTGGACGTAGGCAATAACGGTGTGAATACATACAAGCTTAGTAGTAATGATTATTTTTCTTTGGAAATTCACAAAGGAGGGGATAGCGTGTCTGCGGAGTTAGTACTGCAGAAAGCTTTAGACCGCGAACATGACTCTATTATAAAACTCACCCTAACTGCAGTAGACGGAGGAAAACCACCGAAGTCGGGAACATCACAAATTATTATCAATGTTTTGGATATTAACGACAATACCCCCGTTTTCAGTGAATCGTTATACAAAATTCGAATTCTGGAAAACTTGCCAAAGGGGTCCAGAGTAATCATTCTGAATGCGACGGACGCAGATGAGGGTATAAACAGTGAAATAGAATACTCATTGAGAAGTAAAGGTCAGGATCAGGTTTTAGATTTATTTCAAATAGACTCTAAAACAGGTGCAATTTTAGTCAAAGGTGAGATTGACTATGAGGAAAATGTAGCGTTTGAGATACGGGCACAGGCCAGTGACAAAGGCCAGCCTCCTATGTCTGCTCATTGTAAAGTGCTGGTAGAAGTGGTGGACCTGAACGACAACGCTCCTGAGATCACTGTGACGTCACTGGTAAATACAGTGAGGGAGGACGCTGAGGCAGGTACTGCTATTGCACTTGTTTCTGTACTGGACAAAGATAGTGGTAAAAACGGGGCAATGAAAGCTGTAATTGCAAATGATGCACCATTTAAACTGGACACAAATTATAAAAATTATTACTCATTAGTAGTTAATGGTCCGCTTGATAGAGAGACTAAGGCTCAGTACAATGTTACTATTGTAGCAACTGATGAAGGGACTCCACCTCTCTCCAGCACCAACATAGTTACTGTTCATGTTTCTGATGTCAATGATAACCCACCTCGCTTCTCGGAGCCGCTGGTTAATGTTTATGTGAAAGAGAATAGTCCAGTGGGATCTGTTATTAAGACAGTGACTGCAGTTGATGCTGACACTGATCAAAATGGTCAAGTGAGATATTCATTTATGCATGACAACAGTAACTCAATGCCTCTCTCGACATTGGTAAACATCAACTCAGAGACTGGAGATATAGTTAGCCTGCAGGCCTTTAACTTCGAGGAGTTAAAAACTTTTCTGTTTAAAGTTCAGGCCACAGACTCTGGTGCTCCTCCGCTCAGTAGCAATGTGACTGTGAATGTTTTTATCCTGGATGAGAATGACAACAGTCCCTCGATTCTCGCGCCCTATTCTGAGCACAGCTCCATTAACAGTGAGAGCATCCCCTACTCTGCTGAAGCGGGATACTTTGTGGCAAAGATCAGGGCTGTAGACGCAGACTCTGGATACAATGCGCTGCTTTCTTATCACCTCTCTGAGCCCAAAGGAAACAACCTCTTCAGGATCGGAACCAGCACCGGAGAAATCAGGACTAAGAGGAGAATGAGTGACAATGACCTGAAAACTCACCCCTTGGTGGTCTTGGTTTCTGATAACGGAGAACCCTCCCTGTCAGCTACTGTGTCTATTGAGGTGGTGGTGGTTGAAAGCACAGCTGACATACAGACTCAGTTCAGACATGTGCCCATAAAGGATGACAGCTTCTCTGATTTAAACCTGTATCTGCTGATCGCCATTGTGTCAGTGTCAGTGATCTTTCTGCTGAGTCTCATCAGTTTAATAGCTGTCAAATGCCACAGGACAGACGGCAGTTTCAGCAGGTACAGCGCCCCAATGATCACCACCCACCCTGACGCGAGCTGGTCTTACTCTAAAGCTACTCAGCAATATGACGTCTGTTTCAGCTCAGACACGCTCAAGAGTGACATGGTGGTTTTCCCTGCACCGTTTCCGCCTGTAGATGCGGAACTGATCAGTATTAATGGAGGAGACACTTTTACCAGGACTCAGACTTTACCTAATAAAGAAAAGGTAAGAACATGTTAACATTACGTGCTCAGGCATTTTATTATACTACACTTGTGTCGACTGATTGGGAATAGCTGAAATTTTATTTTCAGTAGTTTTCAAAAAGCGTTATGCCATGTCGCATGGTGACTACTAACTGACAAAGGAATAGTCTTCAGATTTAGTTCAAAGAGAAACATTTAAAACTTTTGTTTGTCTTGTTATGAACCTGTTATAAATGTGTGATTTGTTGATGCATCACTAATCTCATTCATTACTTGTTGCAAGGTTTTTAATGGGTATTTCACTATCCTTGGTGCTGAACGTTTCTGCATGTGTGTTCTGTCTAATCCCCCGGACCAAAACAATATGTTTATTAATAAGGAATAAAAGACTCCGTGCAAGTGTACGGAATTTCGTGCAGTCCAGTCTTCTAGAAATTGGTTGTGGTTGTATTTTTTGTTGTGTGTGTGTGTGTGTGTGTGTGTGTGTGTGTGGGGTTGTGTGTGTGTGTGTGTGTGTGTGTGTGTGCGTTTCTTCTGTAACCACAATAGCTGACTCAACAAATTTTGAGTCACATTTCTAAAAACATTTCATACAAGTAAAAGTACATAAAGGTATACAATGTTAACTTGGAGAATCAACCAGTTCTGCTGACTCTTCTGTAAGATATAGAATTGCTTGGCTAAAGGTTGAAGGGGAAATCAACAATGTAAGGTTCTTGCTATTGTGTGTTGAAGTTGAATGTTGTTCCTGAAAGTGTCCACATGGGGACATTGTAGACCATCACATTTGAACTTCGTATTTAGTGGTTCTGGGCTCCTCCCATGTTCAGTGGATGATATTTCTCGGGAGATCGAAACAAAGAGACTGTGAGGGCGAAACAGATCTGTGCTAAGACCATTTCTTATTGAACAGTGAATATGGCGAAAAATCCTCATCTTTTATTTGGTGATTCTTTTTAATTTCCTTATTTTGGTCAGTGACTGGGCGAATTTCTCTTTATACGTTTCCCGATGTATGGAATTATGCATTTACCAGGCAGAACGGGCTCTGTGTGGATCTATCTCTTGTTCGTGCTGCTGGATTGTTACTGGGAAGCGGTGTCTGGGCAGCTCTCTTACTCCGTCTCAGAGGAGGTAAATCTGGGGACTGTTGTCGGAAATATCGCTAAAGATCTGAACATCAATGTCCAGGATTTGGAGTCCCGCATGTTTCAGATCGTTGCTGGATCAAAGACAAAATATTTCGAGGTAAATCTAAAGACTGGTGTCCTCTACGTTAATGAGAGAATAGATCGAGAGGAACTCTGCGGCAGTGAACAAAAATGTTCACTTACTGTAGAAGCAGTTATTAATAATCCATTAAAACTGTATCGGATTGAAATTATAATCTTGGATGTGAATGACAATTCTCCCTCATTTCTCAGCACGTCACAGGTGATCGACATTACTGAGAGCACAGCAGCAGGGTCTAAATTCCCCCTGCAACCTGCTGACGATGCAGACGTCGGTAAAAATACTGTAAATACCTACAAACTTAGTCAAAACGATCACTTCTCTATTGATACATACAAAGGAGAGAGTTTAATACCCGAATTAGTGCTTCAGAAAGTTTTAGACAGAGAAAAAGAGTCCGTGATTCGACTCACACTGACTGCCATTGATGGAGGAACTCCTGCTAAATCAGGGACAATGACTATAATAGTGAATGTATTGGACATTAATGATAATTCTCCTGTATTCAGTCAAACTCTGTACAAAGCCAGTGTTTATGAGAATGTGAAAATAGGCACATCGATAATAACTTTCAACGCTACTGATTTAGATGAAGGCTCAAACGGACAAGTGTTGTATTCATTTAGTAAAGTAGGACGAGGGAAACAAACTGATCTGTTTGCTATAGACGCAAAAACTGGGACTGTAACAAATAAAAAAAATATCGACTTTGAAGAGAACAATGCTTTTGAGATGCGAGTCCAAGCCAGTGATGGAGCTTCTTCTCCTCTCACTTCACATGCTAAATTACTTATTGAAATTTTAGACGTCAATGACAATGCCCCTGAAATTTCAGTTACATCACTGTTAAACACCGTGAAAGAGGACGCTTCCATTGGCACAGCTATTGCGCTTGTTTCAGTGTTTGATAAAGACGGGAGTAAAAATGGGATGGTGAACTGTAAAATTTCCAATAACGTTCCTTTCAAATTAGAATCAAACTATAAGAATTACTATTCATTGGTGGTTGACGGTCCTCTCGACAGAGAGAGCACATCTCAATACAATATCAGCATCACTGCTACTGACGAAGGGACCCCACCTCTCTCCAGCACGAGTGTTATTACTTTGCACGTCTCAGATGTAAATGATAACAAACCTCTGTTCACAGAAAATATAATTAGTGTCTATGTGAAAGAAAACAGTCCCATAGGAGCAGTTATAAAAACCGTTTCAGCAACTGATGCTGACATGGATCAAAATGGTCAGGTGAGATATTCACTTTTACATGACAACAGTAACTCAGTACCTCCCTCGACAATGGTAAACATCAACTCAGAGACTGGAGATATAGTCAGCCTGCAGGCCTTTAACTACGAGGAGTTAAAAACGTTTCAGTTTAAAGTTCAGGCCACAGACTCTGGTGTTCCTCCGCTCAGCAGCAACGTGACTGTAAACGTTTTTATCCTTGATGAGAATGACAACAGTCCCGCGGTTCTCGCGCCCTATTCTGAGCACGGCTCCGTTAACAGTGAGAGCATCCCCTACTCTGCTGAAGCGGGATACTTTGTGGCAAAGATCAGGGCTGTAGACGCAGACTCTGGATACAATGCGCTGCTTTCTTATCACCTCTCTGAGCCCAAAGGAAACAACCTCTTCAGGATCGGAACCAGCACCGGAGAAATCAGGACTAAGAGGAGAATGAGTGACAATGACCTGAAAACTCACCCCTTGGTGGTCTTGGTTTCTGATAACGGAGAACCCTCCCTGTCAGCTACTGTGTCTATTGAGGTGGTGGTGGTTGAAAGCACAGCTGACATCCAGACTCAATTCAGACATGTACCCATAAAGGAGGACAGCTTCTCTGATTTAAACCTGTATCTGCTGATCGCCATTGTGTCGGTGTCAGTGATTTTTCTGCTGAGTCTCATCAGTTTAATAGCTGTCAAATGCCACAGGACTGACGGCAGTTTCAGCAGGTACAGCGCCCCAATGATCACCACCCACCCTGACGGGAGCTGGTCTTACTCTAAAGCTACTCAGCAGTATGACGTCTGTTTCAGCTCAGACACACTCAAGAGTGACGTAGTGGTTTTCCCCGCTCCGTTTCCGCCTGTAGATGCTGAGCTGGTCAGCATTAACGGGGGAGACACTTTTACCCGGACTCAGACTTTACCTAATAAAGAAAAGGTAAGAGCAGCACATTCATAGCGGCCTACGAATTCATACAAAGCAGTAAGCATTACTAAAGACTGGGCTTTGTTGCTATTAATGTATTTAGTTGTTCATTACTTTTCTTTTCTTCATTTGTCTTTCTGTGATGTTTTGAAAAGAGACGTTTTTATCTGTCGTCTTCTAAACAACTTGTTAACCAGTTTTTTCCATTCAAGTGCAATAGTCGCTGTCTATGGAGCTGTAGACAAAAACTAATCTATTTAGATAATGAGATACTGTTGGTGTTTCAATGTTTTTTTTTACATATTCAAAGCAGCGCTAATTTGTACGTTAATTATTATTATTGTTATCCTTACTATTTTACTTTTTTGCGCAGTTTCCAAGTGTCACGTTCATCACTTTTTCTTTTACAATGGCACTTATACATAGAGTTCATTGTCTCATGTGCAAAATGTGCATCATAAATTTGGTGGCTGATTAGCTCTCATTGATGGAGTGCTGAATTTTTAAAGTCCACTCATTTGTTGTTATATAAGCGAGTCATTATCGAGTGTCTCTATAATTATTCTGAGTTTATAATCAGGATAATTATTGCTTTTTCTGCCAATTTTTAAGTTTCCTGTAATATTCTTTTGGTTGAGCAAATGGATAATGCCCCTTAAAGATTTTCTCTTCTTTCGCCGTATCATTGACCGTATATTGTAAAGTTTTTTGCCTAAACATTACATTTATTTCAAAGATGCAAACATGCCAATCATAAACAGACGTGTTTCTCCTCATTTTCGAATACAAGAGACGTTGCATATTAGTAGATAATAGGACCCGTTAACTCAGTCAGATCTGAAACTGGCCATTTTGTGCTGAGCAATAAAAAGAGATGTTTTGTGAAAGGACATTACATGTTCGGCTGTTTTCCCCCTGGTTTGTGATGTAATTAGTCCACAAGACCATGATGGGGCACTATAGGCCATAACACAGAGAGGATTTCATTAAAATGTCTAGGCCACTCCCAGCTTAAGAGCGTCAGAGTGTCTTGTTCGGCTCTTACACAAAGAGACGCAGAGGAACAGAGAAAAGGCTGGAGCCCAAACAGCATTATGGACAAATTCTAAGAGAAAGAAACACATTTTCCTTTGATACTGGACATCGGTTGGACTTATTCCTATGTTGGTCACACATCGGATTGTATTATGTCTTCAAATAACTGGGCTCCTGTGGTGGCATACGTGTTATTTGTGTTGCTGGGCTGTTACTGGGAAGCGGTGTCAGGGCAGCTCTCCTACTCCATATCAGAAGAGGTGAATCCGGGGACTTCCGTAGGAAATTTAGCCAAGGATCTCAATCTTAGTATCGATGATCTGGAGTCTCGTATGTTTCAGATTGTTACCCGATCCAAGAGAAAATTTTTCGAGGTAAATCTTAAAACTGGTCTCCTCTTTGTTAATGACAGAATAGATAGAGAGGAGCTCTGTGCGAAGGCGACGAAATGCACAGTGAGCGTGGAGGCAGTGATCAATGCTCCACTGAAGCTTTATCGTTTAGAAATAAATATTCTAGATGTGAATGATAACTATCCGTCTTTCAGTGCCAATTCACAAAGTATTGAAATAGCCGAAAGCACATTACCTGGGTCTAAATTTCTTGTGTTATCGGCCTATGATGCCGATGTAGGAAAAAATGGTATCAGCACTTACAAGCTAAACCAAAATGACCATTTTTCATTATTAGTGAACAAAGGAGAAAGTGTGTCTGCAGAGCTCATCCTCCAGAAGCCATTAGATCGAGAAAAACAGCCTGTAATTAAACTCACATTGACTGCTGTTGATGGTGGGACACCTCTGAAATCCGGAACATCACAGATAATAATCAATATTTTAGACGTCAATGATAACATCCCACTGTTTACCAAATCACTGTATAAAACCAGTATTAGTGAAAATGTGCCGCTTGGTACTACAGTAATAACAATAACGGCGACAGACGCTGATGAAGGTCCAAACGGGGATATTTCATATTCACTCAGCAGCAAAGATCAAGACCATGTTTTGCAAATATTTCAAATTGATGAGCACACAGGTTTACTGACAGTTAAGGGAAAGATCGACTTTGAGGAGCACCCGGCTTTTGAAATCCGGGTGCAAGCTAGTGATAAAGGCTCTCCTCCAATGGCAACACAGTGCAAAGTACTAATTGAAGTGTTGGATTTAAATGACAATAAGCCTGAAATATCTGTAACATCACTAACTGAAACAGTTAGAGAGGATGCAAAATTAGGAACTGCTGTTGCACTTGTGTCAGTCCTGGACAGAGATGGGGGTAAAAATGGAGTAGTTCATTGTAATATTAAAAATGGCAGCCCCTTTAAATTGGAACCAAATTATAAAAACTATTATTCTTTGGTTGTAGACGGAGAACTAGACAGAGAGAGTGCTTCACATTATAATGTCACTATCATAGCAACGGATGACGGAATCCCAGCTCTCATGAGCAGCAGGGATCTTACCATTCATGTTTCCGATGTCAATGACAACTACCCTCGTTTTTCAGACACTTTTGCCAATATTTATTTGAAAGAAAATAGTCCTGTTGGAGCCGTTTTAAAAACAGTATCAGCAGTTGATGCAGATATCGATAAAAATGCCCAGGTAAGCTATTCCATTGTCAAAAGTAACAATAACTCATTTCCACTCTCAACAATGGTGAACATCAATTCGGAGACAGGAGATATAGTCAGTCTTCAGTCATTTAACTTCGAGGAGTTAAAAACGTTTCAGTTTAAAGTTCAGGCCACAGACTCTGGTGTTCCTCCGCTCAGTAGCAACGTGACTGTGAACGTTTTTATCCTGGATGAGAATGACAATAGTCCCGCAGTTCTCGCGCCCTATTCTGAGCACGGCTCCGTTAACAGTGAGAGCATCCCCTACTCTGCTGAAGCAGGATACTTTGTGGCAAAGATCAGGGCTGTAGACTCAGACTCTGGATACAGTGCGTTGCTTTCTTATCACCTCTCTGAGCCCAAAGGAAACAACCTCTTCAGGATCGGAACCAGCACCGGAGAAATCAGGACTAAGAGGAGAATGAGTGACAATGACCTGAAAACTCACCCCTTGGTGGTCTTGGTTTCTGATAACGGAGAACCCTCCCTGTCAGCTACTGTGTCTATTGAGGTGGTGGTGGTTGAAAGCACAGCTGACAGCCAGACTCAGTTCAGACATGTGCCCGTAAAGGAGGGCAGCTTCTCTGCTTTAAACCTGTATCTGCTGATCGCCATTGTGTCGGTTTCAGTGATCTTTCTGCTGAGTCTCATCAGTTTAATAGCTGTCAAATGCCACAGGACAGACGGCAGCTTCAGCAGGTACAGCGCCCCAATGATCACCACCCACCCTGACGGGAGCTGGTCTTATTCTAAAGCTACTCAGCAGTATGACGTCTGTTTCAGCTCAGACACGCTCAAGAGTGACGTAGTGGTTTTCCCCGCACCGTTTCCGCCTGTAGATGCGGAGCTGATCAGTATTAACGGAGGAGACACTTTTACCAGAACTCAGACTTTACCTAATAAAGAAAAGGTAAGAATACAATTGCATTAACTGTTTAATACTGCACTGTTTCTATGTTGAGAATAGGAGACTAAATTTCGCAGTTGTGTTATTTTAAATGGCTATCTGTTGTGTAACTAACAAAAAAGCTTAATTCTATAATTATTAACAAAGTAGGCATATAAGCAGAGTAGTTTAATAACTTCTAAACTGTGACCCGCTGTCTAGCCTATTGTCGACGGTTTTCTCATCTAAATTACTGTTGACTGCATATTCATTATTTTCAATGTCGGGGTCAGTTATTGCTACCATGTGTATGAGCATATTTACACACATCTGGTATAATGTTGAATATTAAAGTATACAATCTCATTAGAAGTATAGGAATAGTTACATTACCCTACTTGTTTCAAATGGGCTTTTCCCTTAGTCATGGTCTGGCATTTACACTGAATTCTGTCTAAGTAAGTGAGAATTAATAAAGTTAAAATAATGGGGGAAATGAATTTGTAGTTTAAAATTGTCACTGTAGCTGTGCATTTGTTAGTTGCTTTTAAATTTCAGTCATTATAGCGGCCGATTGGTATTCGAATTGTGTGTCGCTATCCGTGGTGCTGAATGCAGACTTACTTGCAGTTCCCTCAACATATTGCAAAAAAAAAAAAAAACGTTCATGTGTTGTTTTCCTTAAATACATTGACAAATCTCTTTCGTACTAACTGTTGAAGAGTATGTCAAAGATTTCACAATCTATATTCAAGAAAACTGCAGTCACTTTAGTCGTAAGATTTAAAAAAAAAAAAAAAAAAACATAGGGACGTGTATTTCTTCTATTAACTCGTTGTCACTGCCGTAAGGATTTCCTTGATATTTTTGTCACTTTATAAAATAGCCTTTATTATAGAGAACACTTAAGTCATTTAATCTACCTTGTACTGATCATTGGGTTTAACCTTCCTATTCATTTTTTGACCCTCCTGTTTTGGAACTGATTCATGCTTAAGGAGAACTGACAATAAATAATACTTTCCAATGTTATTATACTTAATATAGCATGTAGTTATGAGAAATGTCCACATGGGAACACTGCAGGCCATCACATTTGGACGTCCTCTTTGGTGGTTTAGGGCTCCTCCCAGACTCAGCTTATGATGAATCTGTGGGCTTTGTTACAAAGAGAGATCGTCTGACAAAGAACCGTCGTCTTGTTTGGTCGTCGAAATGCCAAAATATTTGTTTGGAATATTTCTTTCCTAATCTTGATATAGTAGTGGCTGTAACATATTGTTCAGATTTGCTTAGATGCTCCTTTTCGATGTATGGAATTATGCATTTACTGGGCAGGGCGGGCTCTGTGTGGATCTATCTCTTCTTCGTGGTACTCGATTGTTACTGGGAAGCGGTGTCTGGGCAGCTCTCTTACTCCGTCTCAGAGGAGGTAAATCTGGGGACTGTTGTCGGAAATATCGCTAAAGATCTGAACATCAATGTCCAGGATTTGGAGTCCCGCATGTTTCAGATCGTTTCTGGATCAAAGACAAAATATTTCGAGGTAAATCTAAAGACTGGTGTCCTCTACGTTAATGAGAGAATAGATCGAGAGGAACTCTGCGGCAGTGAACAAAAATGTTCACTTACTGTAGAAGCAGTTATTAATAATCCATTAAAACTGTATCGGATTGAAATTACAATTTTAGATGTGAATGATAATTCTCCATCATTTCTCAGCACGTCACAAGTAATAAACATTACCGAGAACACAGCAGCAGGAGCTAAATTTCCCTTGAAACGAGCTCACGATGCAGACGTCGCTAAAAATACTATAAATACCTACAAGCTTAGTCAAAATGAAAATTTTTCTCTGGCTACACTTAAAGGAGAAACGGTAACTCCAGAATTAGTGCTTCAGAAAGTTTTAGACAGAGAAAAACAGTCTGTGATTCGACTCACACTGACTGCCATTGATGGAGGAACTCCTGCTAAATCAGGTAGCATCATTATTGTAGTAAATGTGCTGGACATTAATGATAATCCCCCTATATTCAGTCAAACACTATATAAAGCCAGTGTGTATGAAAATGTTAAGGAGGGCACATCAATAATAACACTAAATGCCACTGATTTGGATGTAGGATACAACGGACATATATCATATTCCTTTATTGAAATAGACCAGGAGAAACAAACTGATCTGTTTGCTATAGATGAAAAAACTGGGACTGTGACAAATAAAAAGAATATCGACTTTGAAGAGAACAATGCTTTTGAGATTCGAGTCCAAGCCAGTGATGGAGCTTCCTCACCAATGACCTCCCATGCAAAATTACTGATTGAAGTTTTAGACGTCAATGACAATGCCCCTGAAATTTCAGTTACATCATTGTTAAACACTGTGAAGGAGGACGCGTCCATTGGCACAGCTATTGCGCTTGTTTCAGTGTTTGATAAAGACGGGAGTAAAAATGGGATGGTGAACTGTAAAATTTCCAATAACGTTCCTTTCAAATTAGAATCAAACTATAAGAATTACTATTCATTGGTGGTTGACGGTCCTCTTGACAGAGAGAGCACATCTCAATACAATATCAGCATCACTGCTACTGACGAAGGGAGCCCGCCTCTCTCCAGCACGAGTGTTATTACTTTGCACGTCTCAGATGTAAATGATAACAAACCTCTGTTCACAGAAAATATAATTAGTGTCTATGTGAAAGAGAACAGTCCAGTGGGAGCAGTAATTAAGACAGTAACTGCAGTTGATGCTGACATGGATCAAAATGGTCAGGTGAGATATTCATTTTTACATGACAACAGTAACTCAGTTCCTCTCTCTACAATGGTAAACATCAACTCAGAGACTGGAGATATAGTCAGCCTGCAGGCCTTTAACTACGAGGAGTTAAAAACGTTTCAGTTTAAAGTTCAGGCCACAGACTCTGGTGTTCCTCCGCTCAGTAGCAACATGACTGTGAATGTTTTTATCCTGGATGAGAATGACAACAGTCCCTCGATTCTAGCGCCCTATTCTGAGCACGGCTCCATTAACAGTGAGAGCATCCCCTACTCTGCTGAAGCGGGATACTTTGTGGCAAAGATCAGGGCTGTAGACGCAGACTCTGGATACAATGCGCTGCTTTCTTATCACCTCTCTGAGCCCAAAGGAAACAACCTCTTCAGGATCGGAACCAGCACCGGAGAAATCAGGACTAAGAGGAGAATGAGCGACAATGACCTGAAAACTCACCCCTTGGTGGTCTTGGTCTCTGATAACGGAGAACCCTCCCTGTCAGCTACTGTGTCTATTGAGGTGGTGGTGGTTGAAAGCACAGCTGACATCCAGACTCAGTTCAGACATGTGCCCATAAAGGAGGACAGCTTCTCTGATTTAAACCTGTATCTGCTGATCGCCATTGTGTCGGTGTCAGTGATCTTTCTGCTGAGCCTCATCAGTTTAATAGCTGTCAAATGCCACAGGACAGACGGCAGTTTCAGCAGGTACAGCGCCCCAATGATTACCACCCACCCTGACGGGAGCTGGTCTTACTCTAAAGCTACTCAGCAGTATGACGTCTGTTTCAGCTCAGACACACTCAAGAGTGACGTAGTGGTTTTCCCCGCACCGTTTCCGCCTGTAGATGCGGAACTGATCAGTATTAACGGAGGCGACACTTTTACTAGGACTCAGACTTTACCCAACAAAGAAAAGGTAAGAGTAATTGCACTAAGAATTTATTATTTCACTGTTTCCAGAACTCGAGGCGACAGGCCTCAGTTTTATTTATGTAGGCTAATTTTGGATGGCTTTGTGCAATGTGACAGACATGAAAATGTAATTTGAACCACCGTTTGATTTGAAATAGAATTGATATTAAGCATAGGTGGAGTAGGTTGACATGAACCGTGCTCTGCTGTGTATATGTCATGGTTTTCTCATGTCAATCATTGTTCACTGCCTCTTTGTTATTTTAATGTGCGGGTCACTGTACGTGGTGCTGAAATTCTGGGTCTGAATGTGCGCGGCTTGTAGTCTTTAGAACATTAAGGTCTAGGTGAAGACCGTGTTGCAGTGTTTCATATAGGCAACTGTATATGAACACATTTAAATACTGTATATCTCATTCAATGTTGAATACTACAGTGTTTCAAAGGTCTAATTAATCGTTTTCAAAGTACCTGTGTGGATTTAATAGCTGTCGTCAGTTAGGTTTGTAATCATAAAAGGTACCCCACCTTTTATGATTACAAACCCAACTGACAACAGCTATTAAATGCATATATTTACCCAAACATATAGTTTAATAAGAAAAAGGCTGGAGCTTAGAATGTTTAGGCTTATTATTGCACTATGTCTGAAAGGAAATTACATGCAGTTTTGATTAGTGAAATTATGGTTTTCTGATACATAGGAGAGTGGAAAGGTGACAGTTTGAAAAGGAAGATGTAAAATTTTGGGATAGGCCGATATAGGTCATTCTCTCACTGTCATTCTTCGAAAAGATAAGCTATATACATATAACCTATATTTTGCTTCTCTATTTGCTGAAAGTGATGCTTGTGCGTATCCGGGTGGTGAGTAATTGTTAACGTTGTTTATGCAATGTTTTTATGAATTTTGTATTTATATCTAGTTTGTTTTATGTTTGCAGAACAGTTAAGTCATTGTTAAGTCATCAGTTGGTCAATTATTAGCATTAACTGTAAATTAGTTTCAGGACAAAACAAACTTGCTGAAAGACATTAGTGGGATGAAATGATAATTCATATTGACCATGTACTGTAGAAGTTCATATTTGGCTGTTTCATGGGCTATAATTATTATGATCTTTCTAATACTGTAATGTCTAGATGTTGAATGTAGTTCTTACAAGTGTCCACATGAGGACATTGTTGACCATCACATTTGAACGTCCTCTTTAGTGGTTCGGGGCTCCTCCCAGATTCAAAGGATGATGATGTTTCTCAGGCGATTGAAACAAAGAGACGGAGAGGCTGAGAGAGACCGGCGCGAAGATTATTATGTTGCTGGTGAAATTCGTTTTCTATATAAACCCAATAAGCGCAAATTCTTTACTTTTAATCACACTGTTGATCAAAAGTACCTGTATGATTTCTCTCGATATAAGGAATTATGCATTTACTGGGCAGGACGAGCTCTGTGTGGATCTATCTCTTCTTAATGCTGGTCGATTGTTACTGGGAAGCGGTGTCTGGGCAGCTCTCTTACTCCGTCTCAGAGGAGGGAAATCTGGGGACTGTTGTCGGAAATATCGCTACAGATCTGAACATCAATGTCCAGGATTTGGAGTCCCGCATGTTTCAGATCGTTGCTGGGTCAAAGACAAAATATTTCGAGGTAAATCTAAAGACTGGTGTCCTCTACGTAAATGAGAGAATAGATCGAGAGGAACTCTGCGGTGATGAACCAAAATGTTCACTTAGTGTAGAAGCAGTTATTAATAATCCATTAAAACTGTATCGGATAGAAATTATAATCTTGGATGTAAATGATAATTCTCCATCATTTCTCAGCACATCACAGGTTGTAAACATTACAGAGAACACAGCAGCAGGGGCTAAATTCCCCCTGCATCCTGCTCATGATGCAGACGTCGCTAAAAATGCTGTTAACACCTACAAGCTTAGTCAAAACGAACACTTCTCGCTGGCTACGATCAAAGGAGAGACTGTCACTCCCGAACTAGTGCTTCAGAAAGTTTTAGACAGAGAAAAACAGTCTGTGATTCGACTCACACTGACTGCCATTGATGGAGGAACTCCTGCTAAATCAGGGACTATGACTATAATAGTGAATGTATTGGACATTAATGATAACCCCCCTATATTTAGCCAAACTCTTTATAAAGCCAGTGTTTATGAGAATGTAAAAATAGGCACATCAATGATAACGCTAAACGCGACGGACTTCGATGCAGGTCAGAATGGACAAGTGCAATATTCATTCAGTGAAGTAGGCCGAGGGAAACAAACTGATCTGTTTGCTATAGATGAAAAAACCGGGACTGTAACAAATAAAAAGAATATCGACTTTGAAGAGAACAATGCTTTTGAGATTCGAGTCCAAGCCAGTGATGGGGCAGTTTTTCCGATGACCTCGCATGCAAAATTACTGATTGAAGTTTTAGACGTCAATGACAATGCCCCTGAGATTTCAGTTACATCACTGTTAAACACCATGAAGGAGGATGCTTCCATTGGCACAGCTATTGCGCTTGTTTCAGTGTTTGATAAAGACGGGAGTAAAAATGGGATGGTGAACTGTAAAATTTCCAATAACGTTCCTTTCAAATTAGAATCAAACTATAAGAATTACTATTCATTGGTGGTTGACGGTCCTCTTGACAGAGAGAGCACATCTCAATACAATATCAGCATCACTGCTACTGACGAAGGGACCCCACCTCTCTCCAGCACGAGTGTTATTACTTTGCACGTCTCAGATGTAAATGATAACAAACCTCTGTTCACAGAAAATATAATTAGTGTCTATGTGAAAGAGAATAGTGCCATAGGAGCCGTTATAAAAACCGTTTCAGCAACTGATGCTGACATCGATCAAAATGGTCAGGTGAGATATTCATTTTTACATGACAACAGTAACTCAGTGCCTCTCTCTACAATGGTGAACATTAACTCAGAAACTGGAGATATAGTCAGCCTGCAGGCCTTTAACTACGAGGAGTTAAAAACGTTTCAGTTTAAAGTTCAGGCCACAGACTCTGGTATTCCTCCGCTCAGCAGCAACGTGACTGTGAACGTTTTTATCCTGGATGAGAATGACAACAGTCCCGCGGTTCTCGCGCCCTATTCTGAGCACGGCTCCGTTAACAGTGAGAGCATCCCCTACTCTGCTGAAGCAGGATACTTTGTGGCAAAGATCAGGGCTGTAGACTCAGACTCTGGATACAATGCGCTGCTTTCTTATCACCTCTCTGAGCCCAAAGGAAACAACCTCTTCAGGATCGGAACCAGCACCGGAGAAATCAGGACTAAGAGGAGAATGAGTGACAATGACCTGAAAACGCACTCCTTGGTGGTTTTGGTTTCTGATAACGGAGAACCCTCCCTGTCAGCTACTGTGTCTATTGAGGTGGTGGTGGTTGAAAGCACAGCTGACATCCAGACTCAGTTCAGACATGTGCCCATAAAGGAGGACAGCTTCTCTGATTTAAACCTGTATCTGCTGATCGCCATTGTGTCGGTGTCAGTGATCTTTCTGCTGAGCCTCATCAGTTTAATAGCTGTCAAATGCCACAGGACAGACGGCAGTTTCAGCAGGTACAGCGCCCCAATGATTACCACCCACCCTGACGGGAGCTGGTCTTACTCTAAAGCTACTCAGCAGTATGACGTCTGTTTCAGCTCAGACACGCTCAAGAGTGACGTAGTGGTTTTCCCAGCACCGTTTCCGCCTGTAGATGCGGAACTGATCAGTATTAACGGAGGAGACACTTTTACCAGGACTCAGACATTACCTAATAAAGATAAGGTAAGAATACACTTGCATCAAGTATTTATTACTGCACTTTTTATAAGTTGAGAATTGGAGGCTGAATGTCGCTGTTTTGTTATATAAGGGCCTGCTAACTGACAAGTAGCCTAGACTAAATTTGAAATAAAGTTTAGGTAAAAAAAAAAAAAATCAAGTATAAGAGGAGCAGATTGATATTATTATCCTCTAAACTGTGGCTTGCTGTGTAGGCTATTTGTGGATGGTTTTTGTTGACTGCTTATTTGTGATTTTAATGTGCAGGTCATTTCGAGTACACCATATGAATGAATACATTTACACACATTGTGCTTAACATTAAAGTATAAGATCTGATTACAAGCAAGACAATAGTTATATTAAGTACTTATTTTAAAACTGACTTTCTACTATGGTACGGTCAAGATACTGCTTTGGCATTTGACTGCTTTTTAAATGATACAGGATCACTATCAAGTAGTACTCGTTATTGTTGAATTTATAGTTCAATTTTGCTACTGTAGCTGCTCATTTGTTGAAGGTTTTGAAATTTCAGTCATTATAGCGGCTGATTGGTATTCTACTTGGGAGGGACTATCCGTGGTGCTGAACACAACTTTTGAAGTTACCTGTGATTTTCAAAATGTAATGCAAAACAAAACGTAGTTGAAGTGAAAACATTTATTTGAATAGACGTGCAAATCTCTTTGGTAATGACTATTGAAAAGTATGTTAGAAATTTCACAATCCATCTTCAAGAAAACAGTTTATCTACTCTGCAGTTACTTTACACTTAAGTTAAAAAAAAGTCAATGAGTGTATTTATTCATATAACTTAATGTCACTACTGTTAGGCTTTTTCTTGAAATTTCAGTCAGTGTATAAAACAGGCTTAATTATAGCAAATACTGTAGCCATGTAATGTAAATTTTATCAATAGGTCGGTGAAACGTTCTTGTCTATCCTTTGCCCCTGAATTTTTGCACTTCCTCGCTTTCAAGGATAACTGAGAATGTTTCCTATTTCCAACATTATTATATTTGATGTAGTATGAAATGATGAGAAATGTCCACATGGGGACACTGCAGACCATCACATTTGTACGTCCTCTTTGGTGGTTTAGGGCTCCTCCCAGACTCAGCTTATGATGAATCTGTGGGCTTTGTTACAAAGAGAGATCGTCCGACAAAGAACGGCTGTCTTCTTTGGTCGTAAAAAAGCCGAAATATTTGTCTGGAATATTTCTTCCATGATCGTGATATCGCTGCTGCTGTCACATATTGTTCAAATTTGCCAACACGCTCCTTTTCGATGTATGGAATTATGCATTTATCGGGCAGGACGGGGTCTGTGTGGATCTATCTCTTCTTAGTGCTGGTCGATTGTTACTGGGAAGCGGTGTCTGGGCAGCTCTCTTACTCCGTCTCAGAGGAGGTAAATCTGGGGACTGTTGTCGGAAATATCGCTAAAGATCTGAACATCAATGTCCAGGATTTGGAGTCCCGCATGTTTCAGATCGTTTCTGGATCAAAGACAAAATATTTCGAGGTAAATCTAAAGACTGGTGTCCTCTACGTTAATGAGAGAATAGATAGAGAGAAACTCTGCAGTCATGAACCAAAATGTTCACTTAGTGTAGAAGCAGTTATTAATAATCCATTAAAACTGTATCGGATAGAAATTATAATCTTGGATGTGAATGATAATTCTCCATCATTTCTCAGCACGTCACAAGTGATCAACATTAGTGAGAGCACAGCAGCAGGGGCTAAATTTCCCCTGCATCCTGCTGACGATGCAGACGTTAGTAAAAACGATGTGAATACCTACAAGCTTAGTCAAAATGAACACTTTTCGCTGGCAACACATAAAGGAGAGACTGTCACTCCTGAATTAGTGCTTCAGAAAGTTTTAGACAGAGAAAAACAGTCTGTGATTCGACTCACACTGACTGCCATTGATGGAGGAACTCCTGCTAAATCAGGCAGTATGAATATAATAGTGAATGTATTGGACATTAACGATAATCCTCCTATATTCAGTCAAACATTGTATAAAGCGAATGTTTATGAGAATGTGAAAATAGGCACATCAATAATAACGCTAAACGCTACGGACTTAGATGCAGGTCAGAACGGACAAGTGTTGTATTCATTCAGTGAAGTAGGCCGAGGGAAACAAACTGATCTGTTTGCTATAGATGAAAAAACCGGGACTGTAACAAATAAAAAGAATATCGACTTTGAAGAGAACAATGCTTTTGAGATTCGAGTCCAAGCCAGTGATGGAGCTTCCTCACCAATGACCTCCCATGCAAAATTACTGATTGAAGTTTTAGACGTCAATGACAATGCCCCTGAGATTTCAGTTACATCACTGTTAAACACCGTGAAAGAGGACGCGTCCATTGGCACAGCTATTGCGCTTGTTTCAGTGTTTGATAAAGACGGGAGTAAAAATGGGATGGTGAACTGTAAAATTTCCAATAACGTTCCTTTCAAATTAGAATCAAACTATAAGAATTACTATTCATTGGTGGTTGACGGTCCTCTTGACAGAGAGAGCACATCTCAATACAATATCAGCATCACTGCTACTGACGAGGGGACCCCGCCTCTCTCCAGCACGAGTGTTATTACTTTGCACGTCTCAGATGTAAACGATAACAAACCTCTGTTCACAGAAAATATAATTAGTGTCTATGTGAAAGAGAATAGTCCAGTGGGAGCAGTAATTAAGAGAGTAACTGCAGTTGATGCTGACATGGATCAAAATGGTCAGGTGAGATATTCATTTTTACACGACAACAGTAACTCAGTGCCTCTCTCTACAATGGTAAACATTAACTCAGAGACAGGAGATATAGTCAGCCTGCAGGCCTTTAACTACGAGGAGTTAAAAACGTTTCAGTTTAAAGTTCAGGCCACAGACTCTGGTGTTCCTCCGCTCAGCAGCAACATGACTGTGAACGTTTTTATCCTGGATGAGAATGACAACAGTCCCGCGATCCTTTCTCCATATTCTGAGCATGGCTCCGTTAACAGTGAGAGCATCCCCTACTCTGCTGAAGCGGGATACTTTGTGGCAAAGATCAGGGCTGTAGACGCAGACTCTGGATACAATGCGTTGCTTTCTTATCACCTCTCTGAGCCCAAAGGAAACAACCTCTTCAGGATCGGAACCAGCACTGGAGAAATCAGGACTAAGAGGAGAATGAGTGACAATGACCTGAAAACTCACCCCTTGGTGGTCTTGGTTTCTGATAACGGAGAACCCTCCCTGTCAGCTAGTGTGTCTATTGAGGTGGTGGTGGTTGAAAGCACAGCTGACATCCAGACCCAGTTCAGACATGTGCCCATAAAGGAGGACAGCTTCTCTGACTTAAACCTGTATCTGCTGATCGCCATTGTGTCGGTTTCAGTGATTTTTCTGCTGAGTCTCATCAGCTTAATAGCTGTCAAATGCCACAGGACAGACGGCAGTTTCAGCAGGTACAGCGCCCCAATGATCACCACCCATCCTGACGGGAGCTGGTCTTACTCTAAAGCTACTCAGCAGTATGACGTCTGTTTTAGCTCAGACACGCTCAAGAGTGACGTAGTGGTTTTCCCCGCTCCGTTTCCGCCTGTAGATGCGGAGCTGATCAGTATTAACGGAGGAGACACTTTTACCAGGACTCAGACTTTACCCAGCAAAGAAAAGGTAAGGGTATATCAAGTAAACAAGTAAATGACCTTCTTTTGTAGAGTTGTGATTTCTGCTCTTGCAGAGTAAGGTAACGAGAGATTTTCCATCTGTCCTTGTTTTAATGAGTTTGTGTCTGTGGATTTACTTTTACACGTTTCAGTTCTTTTTACCCAAAGGTGTGTTCCAATAGCGACATAATATTTTCTTGTTTAGGCTTCCGAAAACGTCATCATTGCGTTTAATTTACTTAAATGTGACTGAAACGTCACATAAAAAACCTTTAAAAAACCATGTGCTTCAAGTCACATTCAACACTTGAATAATTGTCATACTCAATGTAATCTAATTAAATCAGTCACATCTATCAACGTTTACTCTCACTGCTTATAATGTGCAATGAGCATGTTACATGAGAGAAACAGTATCACAAAATATATTAGTGTGAAATTGATCTTTTTACATACTTGCTTTTCATAATACTTGACTGGGATTTCGATTGAGAGAGAGTTCAGAAATCAATGTTAAACAGTTCTTAAATACATTTTAGTTTTCCTAAAAACAATGGAGATGAATAGTTTCAGTCATTTAATTTGCATGCAAGCAGTGGTATTCACATGTTTTGTCAACAATTGTGGAGTTATGCACTACTTTCTTGTATAAAGTAGCCGATACAACATCGCTGTTCCAGTGCTGTGGTCGAGTTTTCGATGCAAATTCAAAGCAGTAAGAAAGGGAAAAGCAACACAGTTGTGATAGCTCCTAGCCTTGCTGACTTGTGAATCTCTTTTTTAATTTATTTTGTATACAAATAGCCATCTAATGTTGGGTCTGCAAGGCCTTTGTCTAAATATGTTGAAACAATTTACAGCTTACTCCTCCAGCTTACTTACTCCCACAGTATTTTTATTTATTTTTTTATTTCGAACAACCATCATTAAGGCCTTCTTAAAGGCCTCGTTAGCGCACCTGTGCTTACCACGATGCATTAGCATGATGATTAGTCCATGGTTCTGAAATATATGGCGGATACATTATGTGACAGTATGACGGCATGTCAGTACACCCAGAAATGAAGCAGCTGTCATTTTTGTTGTTTAATCACTGAAAAGAGTAACATCAATTCTGGGGGCTTCTTTCAAACATCAGTCTTTGCCTGTTTATTTGAAAACATTGTAGTTATTTCAAAAGGCCATGAGGTGACACTCTAGACCATAAAGCCGCCAGCAGCTCGCTGTTGTGTAGAGGGCCCTCCCACATTCAAAAGATCACCATTTTTGTCAGTGCTTTGTTAGACTGAGACGTAAGGCGAGGGGAGATGTGTATATGAGTCGTACTGCCACATAGTTTGGTCTTTCAAACGATTCTTTGGTTTTAATACGCGAAAGGCCATCGATATACGGATCTATGCTTTGTTGCTGCTGTATGGAATTATGCAGCTGCCGGGAAGAAAGACCTCTATCGGGATATATCTAGTGCTTGTTGTCTTGGAGTATAACTGGGGAGCAGTATCAGGGCAGCTCTCCTATTCCGTTTCAGAGGAGGTAAACCTGGGGACTTCTGTTGGAAATCTCGCCAAGGAATTAAATCTTAATGTACATGATTTGGAGTCACGTATGTTTCAGATCGTTACTGGATCAAAGCGAAAGTATTTCGATGTAAATTTGAAGTCAGGTTTTCTCTACGTCAGTGACAGAATAGACAGAGAAGAGCTCTGTGCGAAAGCTGCAGAATGTACAATAAATGTAGAGGCTGTGATTAATAATCCACTGAAGCTTTACCGTGTTGAAGTGAATATTCTCGACGTGAATGATAATCCGCCCTCTTTCAGTGCCAAATCACAAACTATCGACATAGCAGAGAGCATATTGCCGGGAGCAACATTCCCTCTGCTGTCGGCCTACGATGCCGATGTAGGGAAAAATAGTATTAACACATACAAGCTAAATCCCAATGAATATTTTTCTTTAGCAGTGCACAAAGGAGAGAGTGTGTCAGCCGAGCTAGTCCTTCAGAAATCATTAGACAGAGAAAAACAGGCATTAATTAAACTCACACTGACTGCTGTAGATGGAGGAACGCCTCCAAAATCAGGGACATCAGAAATATTAATTCATGTTCTTGATATCAACGACAATATTCCAGTTTTTACCAAAACATTGTATAAAACAAGTATGACGGAAAATGCACCACTTGGCACTACAGTCGTGACAGTGACTGCAACTGACGCCGATGAGGGTCCAAACAAAGACATTGTATATTTGCTGAACTCAAAAGACCAGGACCATGTCTTGGACATTTTTGAAATTGACTCGGAAACAGGAATAATAACAGTTAAAGGGAAAATAGACTTTGAAACAAATCCTGCATTTGAAATCCGCGTGCAGGCTGCTGACAAAGGCCAACCTCCATTAACAGCCCAGTGTAAAGTACTGGTGGAGGTTGTGGACCTAAATGACAATGCCCCTGATATCACGGTGACGTCACTGCTCAGTACAGTGAGGGAGGACGCTGAAATCGGTACTGCCATTGCACTTGTTTCAGTCCTTGACAGAGATGGGGGGAAAAATGGTGAAGTAAAATGTGAGATATTGAATGCGGTTCCCTTTAAATTGGAGACAAATTATAAAAATTATTATTCATTAGTTATCGGTGGAGATCTAGACAGGGAACTAATTTCCCACTACAATATCACTATCAAAGCTTCAGATGAAGGTAGGCCCCCTCTCTCCAACACCAACGTGGTTATTATTCAGGTTTCTGATGTAAATGACAACATACCTCGGTTTTCAGAGACTGTAATTAATATGTATGTGGAAGAAAATAGTCCAGTTGGCACGGTTTTGAAAGCAGTATCTGCAACTGATGCTGACATTAGTGATAATGGTCGGGTGACCTACTCATTAGTCAGTGATAATAACTTTGTGTCGCTGTCTACTATGATTAATGTCAACTCCGAGACAGGAGATATAGTCAGTCTGCAGTCTTTTAACTATGAGGAGCTAAAAACATTTCAGTTTAAAGTTCAGGCCACAGACTCTGGTGCTCCTCCGCTCAGCAGTAATGTGACTGTGAACGTTTTTATCCTGGATGAGAATGACAACAGTCCCGCGGTTCTCGCGCCCTATTCTGAGCACGGCTCCGTTAACAGTGAGAGCATCCCCTACTCTGCTGAAGCGGGATACTTTGTGGCAAAGATCAGGGCTGTAGACGCAGACTCTGGATACAGTGCGCTGCTTTCTTATCACCTCTCTGAGCCCAAAGGAAACAACCTCTTCAGGATCGGAACCAGCAACGGGGAAATCAGGACTAAGAGGAGAATGAGTGACAATGACGTGAAAGCTCACCCCTTGGTGGTGTTGGTTTCTGATAACGGAGAACCCTCCCTGTCAGCTACTGTGTCTATTGAGGTGGTGGTGGTTGAAAGCACAGCTGATATCCAGACTCAGTTCAGACATGTGCCCATAAAGGAGGACAGCTTCTCTGATCTAAACCTGTATCTGCTGATCGCCATTGTGTCGGTTTCAGTGATTTTTCTGCTGAGCCTCATCAGTTTAATAGCTGTCAAATGCCACAGGACAGACGGCAGTTTCAGCAGGTACAGCGCCCCAATGATCACCACCCATCCTGACGGGAGCTGGTCTTACTCTAAAGCTACTCAGCAGTATGACGTCTGTTTCAGCTCAGACACGCTCAAGAGTGACGTAGTGGTTTTCCCCGCACCGTTTCCACCTGTGGATGCGGAGCTGATCAGTATTAACGGAGGAGACACTTTTACCAGAACTCAAACTTTACCTAATAAAGAAAAGGTAAGATTTGTATTACATATTTCTCATGATTGCCCCTTATACTGAACACTAACTAAGGACAACAAATCTTTTTTTGTTATGAATGAATTAGAAGTCTCTAGTTGTTGTCTTTCTTACGTTGATATAGGCCTGCGCTACATATGTTGCTGCAATATCCTCTTTTTGCTACCAAGCCCTCATTTAGATTTGTATGTCGCTGTCTGTGGTGCTGGATGAAAGTTTCTCAATGTGTTCTGCCTTCAAACCTCATCACATGCGGAAAATATATTGTACAGGTACAGTATGTTCCCCTCTTGGAAACAAGCTGTTCAATTCTGCAGTATATTTGGAAGTGTGCCAATATCTTTATATGATAAAAGAATGCGATAAGAAAGTGGTAGTGAAATTCTTTCTCTGTTAAAAAATGGTGCACAGTAAAACTGGTGTAACTTATGACTGTTCACTCAAAATATGTTACTTCAGTGTTTGTTTATCTTGTTTATGTCAGAGGTATGTTTGTCACTGTTCACAGTCTTCATGCCTTAACCCTTCCTTCAGTATTTTATCTACTGATGAGGGACTTTTACAATGAGTTTTTATGGAAAGCCCCACTTCCATCTATAACTTCATTTTATACTCCAAACTTGATTATTTAAGATTGACTGCTTATATTATGCAAACTATATAGTCAGAAAGAAAATATATTTTCTCTTACATCCTTAAAACATCAATTGCTAAATTCCAACTTTAGAGATACTGTTTAATTTGTGTCAGACGTGCAGCCTTAATTTCGAAGTTTAATATCCGTTCAAAACATTGGTGTTTGGATAATTTCAAAAAACAACGTAACAGCACATTCTATACTACAGCAACTTTTAATGCACTTAAGTGTGAGGCTGACAATATATTATGAAATGTAGGCTATTGTGTGTTTTTAAGGCATTAAAACCCTTCCATTAACTCATGGTGCCCTTTAGAGTTATGCGTTTATCTGTATTTCTAAATAAGGGATTTCAAGTGTGTTTGTGCAGTTTATCACAGTTACCACACAGTGACGCTCTAGACCGTGACACTGAAATATCGAGGCTCCTCCCAGAATAACACTGAGTGACTTTGGATTTTCATCACAAAGAGGCACGAGAGGAGAAGGGACGGCATGTTGGATTATTTGTCTTAAAAAATATTAAAGTCGAAATAGTCCTGCCTAAAATTTTTATCACATCTCATTTTGCGGTAGAAACGCCGTTGTGGATGTATGCTTTGTTCTTTCTCGGCGGAATTATGCCTTTACCGAGTAGCAGGAGGTCTATTGTTACATATCTGGTGCTGGTGTTGTTGGATTGCTACTGGGAAACGGCGTTTGGTCAGCTCTCTTACTCTGTCTCAGAGGAGGTAAACACGGGAACTAATGTCGGAAATATCGCCAAGGATCTAAACCTCAATGTGCATGAATTGGAGTCCCGTTTGTTCCAGATTGTTACAGGATCTAAGAGGAAATACTTCGACGTAAATCTAAAGACCGGATTTCTGTATGCCAATGAACGGATCGACCGAGAGGAGCTTTGTGCAGATGAACCTAAATGCACTGTTAACGTAGAGGCTGTGATAAACAACCCTTTAAAGCTTTACCGCGTCGAGGTAGAAATTAGAGATGTCAATGACCATTCCCCGTCTTTTAACACAAAAACACAAATACTTGACATTGCAGAGAACACTTTGCCTGGATTTAGATTCGCGTTATCTGAGGCAACCGATGGTGATGTGGGTAAAAATGGTGTTAGTGCTTATAAGCTCAGTCCAAATGAATATTTCAGTCTGGCCACACACAAAAGAGGGGAGAACATATATCCAGAGTTAGTGTTGCAGAAAGCCCTAGACCGGGAGAAAAAGCCAAATCTACAGCTCCTGTTAATTGCGGTAGACGGGGGATCTAAACCAAATTCAGGCACATCAGAAATTGAAATAAATGTACTAGACAACAATGATAACGCACCAATTTTCAGCAGCACTCTGTACAAAGTTAAAATATTTGAAAATATTCCGATTGGTACGGCGATCTTCACCTTAAATGCGACAGATGCTGATGAGGGCACAAACAGTGAAATAGTCTATTCTCTTCGTAATAAGGATCAGGACCATATTCTGGATATTTTCAAAATTGACCCTGACACAGGGATCATTTCAGTGAAAGGTAAAATCGACTATGAGGAAAGAAAAGCTTTTGAGATCCGGGCAGAGGCTAGGGACAAAGGCCAGCCTCCTATGTCTGCTCATAGTAAAGTGCTGGTAGAAGTAATAGATGTAAATGACAACGCTCCTGAAATCACTGTGACGTCACTGCTCAACACAGTGAATGAAGACGCAGGTGTAGGTACAGCTATTGCACTAGTTTCAGTTCTAGATAAAGATAGTGAAAAGAACGGTGAAGTAAACTGTGAGATATTAAACAAAGTTCCGTTCAAATTAGACACAAATTATAAAAAATACTATTCTTTAGTGGTTGACGGGCATCTAGACAGAGAGGTAACGAACCATTACAATGTGACAATTTCAGCTACAGATGAAGGGAGTCCACCTCTTTCGAATACCAGTGTCATTACTGTTTACGTTTCTGATGTAAATGACAATGCGCCATATTTCCCAGAACCTGTAATAAACATTTACGTGAAAGAAAACAGCAAAGTAGGAACCATTATTAAAACAGTGACTGCAACCGATGCTGACATCAGTAAAAATGGTCAGGTGAGCTACTCGTTTTTAGACAATAACAGTAAATCTCTGCCCCTTCCTACATTGATAAACATAAACTCAGAGACGGGAGATATAGTCAGTCTTCAGTCATTTAACTACGAGGAGTTAAAAACATTTCAGTTTAAAGTTCAGGCCACAGACTCTGGTGTTCCTCCGCTCAGCAGCAACGTGACTGTGAACGTTTTTATCCTGGATGAGAATGACAACAGTCCCGCGGTTCTCGCGCCCTATTCTGAGCACGGCTCCGTTAACAGTGAGAGCATCCCCTACTCTGCTGAAGCGGGATACTTTGTGGCAAAGATCAGGGCTGTAGACGCAGACTCTGGATACAATGCGCTGCTTTCTTATCACCTCTCTGAGCCCAAAGGAAACAACCTCTTCAGGATCGGAACCAGCACCGGAGAAATCAGGACTAAGAGGAGAATGAGTGACAATGACCTGAAAACTCACCCCCTGGTGGTCTTGGTTTCTGATAACGGAGAACCCTCCCTGTCAGCTACTGTGTCTATTGAGGTGGTGGTGGTTGAAAGCACAGCTGACATCCAGACTCAGTTCAGACATGTGCCCATAAAGGAGGACAGCTTCTCTGATTTAAACCTGTATCTGCTGATCGCCATTGTGTCGGTGTCAGTGATCTTTTTGCTGAGTCTCATCAGCTTAATAGCTGTCAAATGCCACAGGACAGACGGCAGTTTCAGCAGGTACAGCGCCCCAATGATTACCACCCACCCTGACGGGAGCTGGTCTTATTCTAAAGCTACTCAGCAGTATGACGTCTGTTTCAGCTCAGACACGCTCAAGAGTGACGTAGTAGTTTTCCCCGCACCGTTTCCGCCTGTAGATGCGGAGCTGATCAGTATTAACGGAGCAGACACCTTTACCAGGACTCAGACTTTACCTAATAAAGAAAAGGTAAGCTGAGTGATTTTCATTTAATTTCATTATTTTTTTGTAAATTTTTGCATCATGTGCAAATTTTCTCTAAGTCTTATAAACATTTTAAGTTACTGCTAATTATTTTTCAACTTTGCCTACAGATATTTATGATGTGCAGCGATTTTCACATACTGTTATTAATTTAAAAAGGTTGGTTACACAGACACTGGTTGTTGCCTGTATGCCCCTGGCTAATTCTTTTCAGCCAGGTAAAACCGATCCTCTATGTGTGGCTTTAACTAGCAAGTTGGCAGGCGAATTAACGAGTGTGGACTCGGGGATGCTTTATATGGTTTAAGAAATATTTCAGTACAACAACACTGAAATCTTGTCACTGGCTTTTATGGTAGCCTATCTTCTGCAGTCTTTTGAGCAATGACATGAAATGCATTAAAATGCATTGAGCCGCTGTCCCTGGTGCTGAAAACATCTCGTCTTCTGTTATTTCACTGATTCGGCTGCTGTCCATGTGGCTGATATGTTGCAGGTTATATTCCGTGTCCTAGTTTTTATTAACTGAATACAAAGGCCATATAAAATAACTACATAAATAGATTATTTGTTAATGAATAACAAGAAATATTTATTAAACTGCAAATTTTATTCAATGAACAGTCTTCCAAAATCAATCCATTAATTGTAGTAGTTTATTCAGCATAGACTTTACTCTACTTGATATATTTGGGCCGTCTTTCTATACAAAATTGTCAGGAGATGTCGCTCGAGACCATGCAAAAATCATGTGTTCAGTGTTTAGAAACTCCTCCTCTATTGATGACAAAAACGAAAACGTCATCATCTGGCAGTGCTTTGTGGAGATAGCGCACAGACTAATGAAACCCAAAAGAGAGAGGACCGTAAACCAGAATGGATACATAAAAAAGCAACTTTTCATTTTTTGTGGATAGGCCTACAGGCAGAAACCAGGAGTCGTTGTTTTGTCTAAACAACGATGGCTGCTCGGGAACAATGGGATAACATAGGGGGTCTGCTTTTCACTCTGCTTTGTCTCTGCGACTGGTCCGTGGCTCAAATATCCTATACCATTTCAGAGGAGGTGGACAAAGGGACGGCAGTGGGAAATCTGGCTAAGGATTTCAATCTCAATGTTCAGCGATTGGAATCAGCGGGCCTTCAGATTACCTCTGGGTATACCAAATGCTATTTTGATATAAATCATGAAACTGGAGTACTTTCCGTTAGCGAAAGGATAGATCGGGAGGAGATTTGTCCAAATACGGTAAAATGCTCTTTAAATATAGAGGCCCTAATGAGTAACCCTCGCAGCCTCCATCGAATTGAAGTTGTGGTTAATGATATTAATGACAATGCGCCTTCTTTTCTAGAGGAAATATCTACAATAGATATGTCTGAATCGTCATATATCGGAGAGAGGCATCCCCTACCGATTGCTCATGACGCAGACGTAGGGACCAACTCGGTGAAGACTTACAAATTAAACCCGAATGATTATTTCTCTTTGGATATACAGAACACTGGTGATCAGAGTGTATCCGCTGAGTTGGTGCTGCAGAAGCCATTAGATCGGGAAAAACAGGATGTTATTGAACTCACGCTGACTGCTATAGATGGTGGAAAACCTCCAAAAACGGGGACATTACAGATAAAAGTTAATGTACTGGATGTAAATGATAATTCACCCGTGTTCAGTAAACCTCTCTACAAGGTCCAAGTGGTTGAAAATACAAATATTGGTACAACATTATTAACACTGAATGCTACTGATTTAGATAAAGGTGTTAATGGTGAACTTGTATACTCTTTCACAGAAAGTGGTCGTTTAAACCCTGATGATAAATTTGCCCTGAACGATAATACTGGAGTAATAACTGTAAAAGGAAATATTGATTATGAGGAAAATCAAGCCTATGAGATTCGTGTTCAAGCACGAGATAAGGGCACTCCTCCTCGCAGTGCACATTGCAAGGTTTTATTTGAAGTGATGGATGTCAATGACAATGCTCCAGAAATATCCGTGTCATCACTCATGAGTCCAGTGAAAGAAGACACTGAAATAGGCACAGCAGTTGCAATGGTGACTATCACTGATAAAGATGGAGGTAAAAATGGCCAGACAAACTGTAAGTTAACAGGCTCCGTGCCATTTAAGTTAAAATCAAATTATAAAAATTATTACTCCTTGTTGGTTGACGGGCCTCTTGACAGAGAGCGTGTTTCCCAATATAATGTATCGATTACAGCCACAGATGAAGGAACTCCCTCTCTGTCGAGCATAAGCATCATTACTGTTCAAGTTTCTGATGTCAATGACAATCCTCCTAGATTCCTGGATTCTCATATTAATATTTATGTGAAAGAGAACAGCCCGATTGGAACTACAATGCATGCACTGACGTCGTTAGATTTAGATTTAAATGAAAATGCTAAATCAACTTATCACTTAATTAGTAGTTCTCCCAAGACCACGCAGATAGCCTCGATGGTTAACATTAACTCAGAGACAGGAGATATAGTCAGTCTGCAGTCTTTTAACTATGAGGAGTTAAAAACATTTCAGTTTAAAGTTCAGGCCACAGACTCTGGGGTTCCTCCGCTCAGCAGCAACGGGACTGTGAACGTTTTTATCCTGGATGAGAATGACAATAATCCAACAATTCTCGCGCCCTATTCTGAGCACGGCTCCGTTAACAGTGAGAGCATTCCCTACTCTGCTGAAGTGGGATACTTTGTGGCAAAGATCAGGGCTGTAGACGCAGACTCTGGATACAATGCGCTGCTTTCTTATCACCTCTCTGATCCCAAAGGAAACAACCTCTTCAGGATCGGAACCAGCACCGGAGAAATCAGGACTAAGAGGAGAATGAGTGACAATGACCTGAAAACTCACCCCTTGGTGGTGTTGGTTTCTGATAATGGAGAACCCTCCCTGTCAGCAACTGTGTCTATTGAGGTGGTGGTGGTTGAAAGCACAGCTGACATCCAGACTCAGTTCAGACATGTGCCCATAAAGGAGGACAGCTTCTCTGATTTAAACCTGTATCGGCTGATCGCCATTGTATCGGCTTCAGTGATTTTTCTGCTGAGTCTCTTCAGTTTAATAGCTGTCAAATGCCACAGGAAAGACGGCAGTTTCAGCAGGGACAGCGCCCCAATGATCACCACCCACCCTGACGGGAGCTGGTCTTACTCTAAAGCTACTCAGCAGTATGACGTCTGTTTCAGCTCAGACACGCTCAAGAGTGACGTAGTGGTTTTCCCTGCGCCGTTTCCGCCTGCAGATGCGGAGCTAATTAGTATTAATGGAGGAGACACTTTTACCAGGACTCAGACTTTACCTAACAAAGAAAAGGTAAGACAAATGCACCTATATCAGATTTTCCCTCGTAGTATTCTCAAATCCATGCATAAATGTTGCCAGTGTGATAACAATACGTTTTTTAGTGGGTGGCTTTCTACTCGTACCTTATCGTTTTGAAAACTTTAATTTGGTTTTTGAAAAGTTTTCCTTGAGACAGAAATATTGCTGGACCCAGTGCTGTGCCTGACTATGTTTTAATCGCAGTTTTCTTTTCCCTTTTTTTGAGCAACTACTACGGGTAATAAACCGGACTAGCCTTTTGGGTAGCTTTTTAGTTCAATTTATCAACATCAATTGTGAAAAACATGAAGCCTCTCTTGGAAATACAAGCTGCTTTTCAATACAATTTATATTAATGTAATTGTGGTATCTCTCCACGTGGTGACACTATAGACCGTGACACTGAGGGTTCCTTTGGAGTATTTTCACGCTCCTCCCAGTTTTAGAAGACGATTTTGCTCTCCATTCTTTGTCACAAAGACAGAACGACAGGACCAAGGGAAGGGCCGTTTTATCCACCTGTACATATACATTTATCGCAGCACGTACTTGTATTTTGTTGTGCTTGTAAAATTAATGACGGAGTTTCCTTGCATTGGATATGTGTTTTTAAAATCACCTTATGGAATTATGCCTGCATCCATGACGACGTCTATTGTTTCCTATCTGGTGCTGGTGCTCGTGCTACTGGAGTGTTGCTGGGAAGCAGAGTCTGGGCAGCTTTCCTATTCCGTGTTAGAGGAAGAGAATCCGGGGACATCTGTTGGGAATATCGCTAAGGATCTAAACCTCAGTCTTCAGGACTTGGAATCTCGTATGTTTCAGATCGTTAGTGGGTCAAAAAGAAAATATTTCGAGGTAAATGTAAAGACTGGTGTCCTCTACGTTAACGAGAGAATAGACCGAGAGGAGCTCTGTGCAAAGGCAACAAAATGCACAGTTAGTGTAGAAGCCGTAATAAACAACCCTTTGAAGCTGTATCGCTTGGAAATAAATATACTAGATGTTAATGACAACGATCCGTTATTCACGGAAAAGTCCCAAATTATAGACATAGCAGAGAACACTCTACCTGGTATGAAATTCGCTTTGTCGGAGGCTATTGATGCAGATGTAGGTAAGAATACGGTCAATGCGTTTAAATTAACACCAAATGAATATTTTTCTCTGGCTACAATCAAAGGGGGAGAAAGTGTGTCTGCCGAGTTAGTTTTACAGAAAACGTTGGATCGAGAGAAACAGGCTGTGATACATCTCACGGTGACTGCTATTGATGGAGGCACTCCGCCGAGATCCGGCACGTCAAAGGTCACTGTACACGTTTTAGACATAAATGATAACCCCCCAGTGTTTAACAGTCCCTTGTACAAAACTCGAATATTTGAAAATACCCCAGTTGGGACTACTGTGATCACACTAAATGCAACCGACGCAGACGAGGGGACAAACGGTGAGATAGTGTATTCCTTAAGAAGTAAAGGCCAGGATCGTATATTAGAGATTTTTCATATTGATTCGATAACGGGTGTTATAATGGTCAAAGCTAATGTCGATTTTGAGGAATATGCAGCATTCGAGATACGTGCAGAAGCAAACGATAAAGCTCAGCCACCGATGTCTGCTCATTGCAAAGTGCTGGTAGAAGTAATTGATGTAAATGACAACTCTCCTGAGATCACGGTGACGTCACTGTTCAATACTGTAAAGGAGGATGCTAATGTAGGTACAGCTATTGCACTTGTCTCTGTACTGGACAAGGACGGGGGGAAAAATGGTGAAGTGAAATGTAAAATCTTAAATCAGGTCCCCTTTAAATTAGAGACAAACTACAAAAACTATTATTCTCTAATTGTTGACGGGACTCTTGACAGAGAAATTACCTCCAACTACAATGTCACCATATCAGCTACCGACGAAGGGACTCCACCTCTTTCCAGCACTAGCATTATTACTGTTCACGTTTCTGACGTAAATGACAACGCGCCTCGTTTCTCAGAAGCTATAGTTAATGTTTATGTGAAAGAAAATGGTAAAGTTGGGGTAATTATTAAAACGGTATCTGCATTTGATGCTGACATTGACCAGAATGGTCAGGTGAGATATTCATTTTTAGACAGTAACTCAGTACCCGTGTCAACAATGGTAAATATTAACTCAGAGACAGGAGATATTGTCAGCCTGCAGTCTTTTAACTATGAGGAGTTAAAAATATTTCAGTTTAAAGTTCAGGCCACAGACTCTGGCGTTCCTCCGCTCAGCAACAACGTGACTGTGAACGTTTTCATCATGGATGAGAATGACAATAATCCAACAATTCTCGCGCCCTATTCTGAGCACGGCTCCGTTAACAGTGAGAGCATCCCCTACTTTGCTGAAGCGGGATACTTTGTGGCAAAGATCAGGGCTGTAGACGCAGACTCTGGATACAATGCGCTGCTTTCTTATCACCTCACTGAGCCCAAAGGAAACAAACTCTTCAGGATTGGAACCAGCACCGGAGAAATCAGGACTAAGAGGAGAATGAGTGACAATGACCTGAAAACTCACCCCTTGGTGGTCTTGGTTTCTGATAACGGAGAACCCTCCCTGTCAGCTACTGTGTCTATTGAGGTGATGGTGGTTGAAAGCACAGCTGACATCCAGACTCAGTTCAGACATGTGCCCATAAAGGAGGACAGCTTCTCTGATTTAAACCTATATCTGCTGATCGCCATTGTGTCGGTATCAGTGATTTTTCTGCTGAGTCTCATCAGTTTAATAGCTGTCAAATGCCACAGGACTGACGGCAGTTTCAGCAGGTACAGCGCCCCAATGATCACCACCCACCCTGACGGGAGCTGGTCTTACTCTAAAGCTACTCAGCAGTATGACGTCTGTTTCAGCTCAGACACACTCAAGAGTGACGTAGTGGTTTTCCCCGCAACGTTTCCGACTGTAGATGCGGAGCTGATCAGTATTAACGGAGGCGACACTTTTACCAGGACTCAGACTTTGCCCAATAAAGAAAAGGTAAGAGGCATACAGAATGAGCACTATCAATAGGTGAATATTTTGTCCTTCATATGTAGCTTTAGCTGCTTTAAATGAACACAAAAACGCACATTCACGTGGAAATGTACACTGCAATTATCCCTGGATGATTTCATTAGACAATCTGAGAAATGACTGAAGGTGGAGCAAGTGCGATTCACTTCATCAATGTCTGCGAAACATCATTAACTCTCTGGCAACATAAAAACTCTCGTATATTGATTATATCCACCGTTTTTACACTCTCTCAAACTGCTTAACGGGAAAAGCGCTCTCCACGGTGCTGAAATCTCTCTGCAGTCCTTCATGTACTTCGGATGAACTCGTATAGCTCGTCGGTGGGTCTGATATTTAAAAATAAACAACTACATTGTTTTTTGTATGAAGCTGCACAAAATTCATAGTCATATGGGTCTAGAAAAAATACAATAAGCTTGTAAAATATGGAGGGACGAAATTCATCCCTGAATGATAATCTGGTTTGTAAAACGGGCATTTTAAATATTTTTGGTAGTGTAAGCATATTACTAAATATATTCAACAACAAAAACTACAAACAGTCATAAACCATCATTCATTCATTAATGTAATTTACACACACGTTACACACACACACACACATCCAGAGAAGCGTATCAAAGAAGTGTATAGACTATATTATATATTTAACATTTATATATGTGCACACGTCTCTGATTAACAGTCTCCAATTGCTTGGATTCTTTCACTGTTCTTATTGTTTTGTTTTTGCACCAAACACACGAAAATAATGCTTAATGGAATCCGTTCATCAGTGAATCGGTTGTACAATCCTTGTGTTTTGTTTTAAAAAAGGATCCTATCTTTTAAAGTGCGGTTATTAAAAAATCCACGGTGGTCTATCCAAGGATCGCAAGATGTCGCTGGAGACCATACATTCAACTGTGTTCACTGTTGACGTAAAAACTCCTCCTCCACTGTCAGTGAAACAAGAAACAGTCTGTACGTTTCATAGGGGCTGGGATAGTAAACCGCTTCGTCTTGAAAGATGGTTCCTACATAAAAGAGAGATTAGCCGTCCTTTTTGCCGTTTTTGTAGATGAAAGACGTTTGTTTGCCCGAATTCTTTATCCAAACAAAAGGATGTGTCGTCAACAGTTTAGAGAGGCCGAATGGATGTTATGCGCCATTATTCTTTGTTTATCTGACTGGTCTGCAGCTCAGATTTCCTACTCCGTTTCCGAGGAGGTGGACAAAGGCACAGTGGTGGGGAATCTCGCTAAGGATTTAAACATTCAGACACAGCAACTGGAGGAACGAGGATTTAGGATTGTATCGGCATACAGTAAGACATATTTCGAGGCTAATTTAAGAACGGGAGCTTTGTTTGTTCGTGAAAGGATAGACCGTGAAGACCTTTGCCCGAATTTACCGAAGTGTTCTTTAAATATAGAGGGACTGTTGAGCAATCCTATGAATATTTATCGCATTGAGGTCAGCGTTCTTGACATCAATGATAATGCACCATCATTTCTCGAGCAAATCCATGTGTTTAATATCTCAGAGTCTTCTTCAGCGGGAGAGAGGTATCCGCTCCCAATAGCTCAAGATGCAGACACTGGCGGTAACTCTGTGAAAACCTACAAGTTGAGTCTAAACGAGTATTTCTCCATAGATGTGAGTAGTGGAGGGGACAGTATGTCTGCTGAGTTAGTGCTGCAGAAAGCTTTAGACCGAGAGAAACAACCCATTATTAAACTAACATTAACTGCCGTAGACGGAGGAAAACCTGCAAGATCAGGCACTATGCAGATCCTTGTGAATGTGATAGATGTTAATGATAACACGCCTTCCTTTAGCAAGCCGCTTTATAAAGTAAGTGTCAGCGAAAATGTACCTGTAGGTACAACAATATTGAAACTAAATGCAACCGATTTAGACGAAGGTCCACATTCGGAAATCAGATATTACTTAATGAAAAGAGGAAATGTGGACTCTCCTGAAACATTCCTTGTTATACCAGAAAGCGGTGTATTGATTGTGAATGCTCATTTGGACTACGAGGAAATTAATGCATACGAATTACGAGTACGAGCAACAGACCAAGGCGCTTCCCCTCGCAGTGGCTATTCTAAAGTGCTGGTAGAGGTTGTCGATGTCAACGACAACGCACCAGGAATCTCTATAACTTCAATAATGAGTCCAATAAAAGAAAGTGCTGAATTTGGGACAGTCATTGCATTGGTGACTGTGACTGACAAAGATGGAGGGCTAAATGGCCACACCACTTGTAAAGTTAAAGATTCAGCCCCTTTCAAATTGACATCAAATTACAAAAACTATTACTCCTTGATAGTTGACGGTCTACTTGACAGAGAAATTGTATCACTGTACAATGTAACCATTTCTGCTATTGATGAGGGCAGCCCACCTCTTTCCAGCACTGCTGTAATCACTGTGCGAATCTCTGATATTAATGACAATGCGCCCCGTTTCCCAGAAGCAAATGTTAATATTTACGTGAAAGAGAATAGTAAAGTGGGAGACATTATCACAAGAACAACTGCAGAGGATGCAGATGAAAATGAAAATGCTAAACTGACTTATTCATTAATGGATACTTATCCGAAAGTTTTTCCAATTTCAACAGTGGTAAACATCAACTCGGAGACAGGAGATATAGTCAGTCTGCAGTCTTTTAATTACGAGGAGTTAAAAACCTTTCAGTTTAAAGTTCAGGCCACAGACTCTGGTGTTCCTCCGCTCAGCAGCAACGTGACTGTGGACGTTTTCATCATGGATGAGAATGACAATAATCCAACAATTCTCGCGCCCTATTCTGAGCACGGCTCCGTTAACAGTGAGAGCATCCCCTACTCTGCCGAAGCGGGATACTTTGTGGCAAAGATCAGGGCTGTAGACGCAGACTCTGGATACAATGCGCTGCTTTCTTATCACCTCTCTGAGCCCAAAGGAAACAACCTCTTCAGGATCGGAACCAGCACCGGGGAAATCAGGACAAAAAGGAGAATGAGTGACAATGACCTGAAAACTCATCCCTTGGTGGTCTTGGTTTCTGATAACGGAGAACCCTCCCTGTCAGCTACTGTGTCTATTGAGGTGGTGGTGGTTGAAAGCACAGCTGACATCCAGACTCAGTTCAGACATGTGCCCATAAAGGAGGACAGCTTCTCTGATTTAAACCTGTATCTGCTGATCGCCATTGTGTCGGTGTCAGTGATTTTTCTGCTGAGTCTCATCAGTTTAATAGCTGTCAAATGCCACAGGACAGACGGCAGTTTCAGCAGGTACAGCGCCCCAATGATCACCACCCACCCTGACGGGAGCTGGTCTTACTCTAAAGCTACTCAGCAGTATGACGTCTGTTTCAGCTCGGACACGCTCAAGAGTGACGTAGTGGTTTTCCCCGCACCGTTTCCGCCTGTAGATGCGGAGCTGATCAATATTAATGAAGGAGACACTTTTACTAGGACTCAGACGTTACCTAATAAAGACAAGGTATGTGTTCTTTACTTGTCATTTTATTTTTCTTTACAATTACCACGATTCACACATTCTTGTGTTTAGTGTAGGCTAATTGTGCATATACAAGTCAAATGGACCTGAAAACAAAACACCTCTTAAAGTGCTAACGAGTTTCAGTGTTCACATACGTACTGTACTTTAAATGATAACTAACAGAAATTTGCATCAGTTATAGAATTCAGCTACCAATTTTCAACACCTGACAGAGCATGTTTTAAGATCCTGAGATGGCAGTAGTTGAAAGGATCATTTGATAATGTCACCCGGTCTGTTCAGCGCTCTCCTTGGTGCTGAAGTGAGTCTGTGCAACATTTGGCTTTTGTGAGATTTCTGGGTGTTTCTATTCTTAACCTAATCTAGGTGAAAACCGCTAAAACTGTTGATATTTTTTGGGGGGATTAGTTGATTGACTATTGACTAAATTATTTATTATTTTATGCAAGAATTAAACCCTGACTACCAGGTCTCATGGACTGAAATCCCCTAAAATACAATTAACTGTCCATCACTGGGCCTTTATTGCAACCTTCAAAGGTTTCAGATTTTATTTTGAAAACATCCATGATTACAGGTTTAAAATCTGAAATGATATATAGGTCTGACAAATAACCAAATTGGTTTAATACATAGAAGCCAATGCATGTGCCATTCATATTGACGTGTGTATCATTTGCCACATGATGTCGCTGGAGACCACAGATATATTTGTTAGAGGATGTGTAAAACTCCTCCCTACACGGGAAATCGGAAACCGTCACTAGCCATCAGTTTAGAGAGAGACTGGGATTGTACTGTGGCGAGAGGAGCTGCTGCTGCCGCTGGATGCTTGTGTTTATGACGGATGAATATATATATAATCTGGAAATAAATGATTAGCGTGGAATCAACATTCATTGTAAAAGGATGGGAAACGAGGGATATGTCTGGATTCATATTGTTACACTGCTTTGTCTTTGTGACTGGTCTGCTTCGCAGTTGTCTTACTCCATTTCCGAGGAGGTGAACAAAGGCACCGTAGTGGGGAATATCGCAAAGGATTTAAACATCAACGTACAGGAACTAGAAACCAGAGATCTGCGTATTGTTTCGAGTTACAGTAAGAAATATTTTGATGTGAATTTGCGGAGCGGAAATCTCTTGGTTAACGACAGAGTAGACAGAGAGGAGCTTTGTCCGAACTCGGCGCAGTGTTCCCTAAGAATACAAGCTGTTTTGAGCAATCCAATGGATGTACACCGCATTGAGATCAGTGTTTTAGATATAAATGATAACTCGCCAGAATTCATTGAACGCTCCTATTGGTTAAACATCTCAGAATCACTGTCACCAGGAGAGAGATATCTTCTCCCAGTAGGAGTGGATTCAGATATAGGCAGCAACACAGTAAAGACCTACAAGCTGAGCCAAAATGAACATTTCTCGCTCGATGTGCAGAGCGGTGGAGAGCACGATGTGTCTGCTGAGTTGGTGCTGCACAAAGCTTTAGATCGAGAGAAACAGCCAGTAATTAAACTTCTCCTGACCGCTGTAGATGGAGGTAAACCGCCTAGATCAGGTTCACTGGAGATACATGTAAATGTAATTGATGCCAATGATAATGCACCAATTTTTAGTAAATCCCTATATAAAGTGCGTGTGGGTGAAAATGCTGCACAAGGTACAGCGGTAATTAAACTAAATGCAACAGATTTAGACGAGGGCATGAACAGTAAGATCTTCTATTCTTTGATCAAACGGGGAAACATTGATCCATCAATTATTTTTGATCTAAATTCAGAAACTGGAGAAATTACTGTGAAGGGAACATTAGATTATGAAAAGACGCCTGCTTATGAAGTAAGGGTTCAAGCAATGGATCAAGGCGCTGTTCCTCGTAGTGCACATGTTAAACTATTAATAGAGATAATCGATGTGAATGACAATGCCCCAGAAATATCAGTGACGTCACTGATGACCCCTGTAAAAGAAGATGCAGAACTGGGTACAATAGTTGCTTTAGTTACAGTGAGTGATAAAGATGGAGGAAACAATGGTGCAGCTAACTGTAAGGTAGAGGGGTCTGTTCCTTTTAAACTGAAGTCCAACTACAAAAATGATTATTCATTAGTAGTAGATGGACCACTGGACAGAGAAAACTCTTCTCTTTACAATGTCACCATTACAGCCACAGATGAAGGGAGTCCGCCTCTGTCCAGCATCAGGGTCATTACTGTTCATGTTTCTGATGTCAATGATAATGCACCTCGTTTCATGGAGCCTGTGATTAATGTTTATGTGAAAGAAAACAGTCCAATGGGCTCCGTTATTTTTTCAATGAATGCTTTTGATCCTGATTTGGACAGTAATGCAAAGTTGACTTATACATTGGTAGACAGTTCTCCAAAAAATATACCAATTTCATCTGTTGTAAACATTAACAGAGAGACAGGAGATATCGTCAGCCTGCAGGCCTTTAATTTTGAGGAGTTAAAAACGTTTCAGTTTAAAGTTCAGGCCACAGACTCTGGTGTTCCTCCGCTCAGCAGCAACGTGACTGTGAATGTTTTTATCCTGGATGAGAATGACAACAGTCCTGCGGTTCTTGCGCCCTATTCTGAGCATGGCTCCATTAACAGTGAGAGCATCCCCTACTCTGCTGAAGCGGGATACTTTGTGGCAAAGATCAGGGCTGTAGACGCAGACTCTGGATACAATGCGCTGCTTTCTTATCACCTCTCTGAGCCCAAAGGAAACAACCTCTTCAGGATCGGAACCAGCACCGGAGAAATCAGGACTAAGAGGAGAATGAGTGACAATGACCTGAAAACTCACCCCTTGGTGGTCTTGGTTTCTGATAACGGAGAACCCTCCCTGTCAGCTACTGTGTCTATTGAGGTGGTGGTGGTTGAAAGCACAGCTGACATACAGACTCAGTTCAGACATGTGCCCATAAAGGAGGACAGCTTCTCTGATTTAAACCTGTATCTGCTGATCGCCATTGTGTCGGTGTCAGTGGTTTTTCTGCTGAGCCTCATCAGTTTAATAGCTGTCAAATGTCACAGGACAGACAGTAGTTTCAGCAGGTACAGTGCCCCAATGATCACCACCCACCCTGACGGGAGCTGGTCTTACTCTAAAGCTACTCAGCAGTATGACGTCTGTTTCAGCTCAGACACGCTCAAGAGTGACGTAATGGTTTTCCCCGCACCGTTTCCGCCTATAGATGCAGAGCTGATCAGTATTAATGGAGGAGACACTTTTACCAGAACGCAGACTTTACCCAACAAAGACAAGGTAGGCTATTTCTGCTGAGTGCTTGTAAAACTTAACAATGCTGTCATGAAACAGAATGCCATTTCCTGATTGCTTATTAGCTTCAAGATATACAACACTAAATCATAAAAAGACTTGCATATGTAGATAATTCTGTAAACATAGAGGAGGTAACGAAATAGTTTCGCTGATTCCCAGTGTATAAAGCTTGTTAAAGTAACCAATATAAATTTCCATGAAAGTCAGACTCTACTTTAAGGCTAGTGTATGTTGCAACCCTGTATCACGCCAAACAAGTTGTAATGTAATTTCTAACCCTGTCAGGGTGATGTTGATGCCACGTGTTTTATACCTTAAAGCGGTCTGTGCCGAGATCCCAAGTTTCATGCACGTTTAAGTAAATAGTTGTGTCATACTGGGATGACCAAACTTATTTAAAGCCAGTATTTTGATAGCGATCCCCGTGGTGCTGAGCTCCGTCTTTGTGTATTATTCTGTTGAAAGTATTTCATTGGTGATTAAAATTATTCAAACTGTTCTTTTTCTGAATTGAAACAGTGATAGTATTAGTGCTGCCGCTTGAAACCTTGGGTCTATGTAGCTGGTATCACTCTGTTGTGATCTGCAGTGCCTTCTGAAACTATTTCTCGTGAAAATGCGCTGTCCGTGGTGCTAGAATTTGTGTTAACGGTGTGTGGTGTCTTTACCATTCTCTGTGAAAATCTCCTTTCTTTAATTCATGATTCATTCTATATATAGGACTTATAAAGTATGGCCATTACATTGTGGAACTTAATTCAAAGTAATGTTGTTTCTGGGTGTGTTGCATTACGTGTACTTACATATTATTGGTTTAATAACTCGTTAATCCATTACAATATTGAGCTTTTTCATTTTCACTGGGCTGTCACGCTAGATATTAAAATTGTAAATATAATTATCAATGTTAATCATAATGTTGTACATATTGGGGTGTACTTGCTTAGCTATGATTTACCACATGAGGTCGCAGGAGACCGCTGATATGAATGTGTTTGTACGCCCAAACTCCTCCTCTTTGCATGGGAAAAGAGAAATCGTCATCAGCCATTAGTACACCCACAGAAGGTGCCGTGAAAAGAAGAGCAGGAGTTACACCACAGCAATATTGTACTGGATGTATATATCAGGCTCAGGATAAATGATCACCTTGGTTCTTTTCTTGCATCGACAATGTATATTCGACGAGAAAAGGAACACATCTGGATTCACATTGTTTTGTTTCTTTGTCTTTGTGACTTGTCTGCTTCGCAGTTATCTTACTCCATTTCCGAGGAGGTGAACAAAGGCACCGTAGTGGGGAATATTGCAAAGGATTTAAACCTCAATGTACAGGATCTTGAAACCAGAGATCTGCGTATTGTTTCGAGTTACAGTAAGAAATATTTTGACGTGAATTCGCGGACCGGTAACATCTTTGTTGACGAGAGAATAGACAGAGAGGAGCTTTGTCCAAATGTGGTAAAATGCTTTTTAAAAATACAAGCTGTTTTAAACAAACCAATGACTGCACAACGCATCGAGGTTAGTGTTTTAGATATAAACGACAATTCGCCCGTTTTTATTGAAAAAACTTATTCTCTGAACATTTCTGAATCATCCTTAGCTGGAGAGCGATATTTTCTCCCAGTAGCAGTGGATGCAGACATAGGCAGCAACACAGTAAAGACCTACAAGCTGAGCCAAAATGAACATTTCTCGCTCGATGTGCAGAGCGGAGGAGAGCACGGAGTGTCTGCTGAGTTAGTGCTGCACAAAGCTTTAGATCGAGAGAAACAGTCAGTGATCACACTTGTATTAACAGCTGTAGACGGCGGAAAACCGCCTAGATCAGGTTCGTTACAAATAATGGTAAATATAATCGATGTCAATGATAATATACCCACTTTCAGTAAGTCTCTTTACAAGGTGCGTGTCAAAGAAAATGCAACTCCTGGTACACTTGTAATGAAGCTAAATGCAACAGATTTAGACGAGGGTATGAACGGTAAGATCCTGTATTCCTTTATCAAACGAGGTAATATTGATCCATCAAATATTTTTGATCTAAATTCAGAAAATGGAGAAATTATTGTGAAGGGAACACTAGACTATGAAGCGATGCCTGCTTATGAAGTTAGGGTTCAAGCAATGGATCAAGGCCCTGTTCCTCGTAGTGCACATGCTAAACTATTAATAGAGATAATTGATGTGAATGACAATGCCCCAGAAATATCAGTGACGTCACTGATGACCCCTGTAAAAGAAGATGCAGAACTGGGTACAATAGTTGCTTTAGTTACAGTGAGTGATAAAGATGGAGGAAACAATGGTGCAGCTAACTGTAAGGTAGAGGGGTCTGTTCCTTTTAAACTGAAGTCCAACTACAAAAATGATTATTCATTAGTAGTAGATGGACCACTGGACAGAGAAAACTCTTCTCTTTACAATGTCACCATTACAGCCACAGATGAAGGGAGTCCGCCTCTGTCCAGCATCAGGGTCATTACTGTTCATGTTTCTGATGTCAATGATAATGCACCTCGTTTCATGGAGCCTGTGATTAATGTTTATGTGAAAGAAAACAGTCCAGCAGGCTCCGTTATTTATACAATTAATGCCTCTGATCCTGATCTGGACAGTAATGCAAAGATGACTTACACATTGTTAGATAGCTCTGCAAAGAATATTCCAATTTCATCTGTTGTAAACATTAATAGAGAGACCGGAGATATAGTCAGCCTGCAGGCCTTTAACTTCGAGGAGTTAAAAACATTTCAGTTTAAAGTTCAGGCCACAGACTCTGGTGTTCCTCCACTCAGCAGCAACGTGACTGTGAACGTTTTTATCCTGGATGAGAATGACAACAGTCCCTCGATTCTCGCGCCCTATTCTGAGCACGGCTCCGTTAACAGCGAGAGCATCCCCTACTCTGCTGAAGCGGGATACTTTGTGGCAAAGATCAGGGCTGTAGACGCAGACTCTGGATACAATGCGCTGCTTTCTTATCACCTCTCTGAGCCCAAAGGAAACAACCTCTTCAGGATCGGAACTAGCACCGGGGAAATCAGGACTAAGAGGAGAATTAGTGACAATGACGTGAAAACTCACCCCTTGATGGTGTTGGTTTCTGATAACGGAGAACCCTCCCTGTCAGCTACTGTGTCTATTGAGGTGGTGGTGGTTGAAAGCACAGCTGACATACAGACTCAGTTCAGACATGTGCCCATAAAGGAGGACAGCTTCTCTGATTTAAACCTGTATCTGCTGATCGCCATTGTGTCGGTTTCAGTGATTTTTCTGTTGAGTCTCATCAGTTTAATAGTTGTCAAATGCCACAGGACTGACGGCAGTTTCAGCAGGTACAGCGCCCCAATGATCACCACCCACCCTGACGGGAGCTGGTCTTACTCTAAAGCTACTCAGCAGTATGACGTCTGTTTCAGCTCGGACACGCTTAAGAGTGACGTAGTGGTTTTCCCCGCACCATTTCCGCCTGTAGATGCTGAGCTGATCAGTATTAACGGAGGAGATACTTTTACCAGAACTCAGACTTTACCCAGCAAAGAGAAGGTAGGTTTTACTTTACTTGCGAATTCTTGAATAATGAATTTTGGGATTAAGACTACGTTAACTGAAATGTAATTGCTTTCACTGACTGCTTTGGAAGACCACCTCCTTTAATATGATATTTTATGCAGGCGTGCATAAACGTAGAATCTATACATGTAACAGCAAGGCAACAGAACGAATTGCTCATATGTCAATCGCTGATAACAAAACAAAGTTAAGTTTTCCCACGACCACACTTTATAAAAGTAATTATGTAAATTACTTGTGCTCATTCAAATCAAGCTTCTTGTTGAAAAATAACTCGTAGGCTTGTCAGAATGTTTTCCTTATACTTAACTCTTGTCTTGGCTATAAGTTTCATATCTCCGTTAAAGCACCACACACTAAAAATGTATTTCAGGCCACAAATGTATACATCTTGGTCCAGTAAACGTTGAAATGACAATGTGGCACGGTAAAGAAAAACATCGTTTAAGATTTTTAGGAACTCAACCATGTCAGTTAACTTAACCAAACAATTCATAACTTGTATTGAGACAGAGCTCGCCATGGTGCTGAACTTACAGCCCTCGGTTTCGATTATCTGCTCTGAAACATCATATTTACATTTTCTAAAAACATCTCTCAAGTATTTTAACAAGATATGACTAAATGGCGCTCTCCGTGGGAGTGAAAATAGGCATTCAAATTTGGTTTGTACACCGTTTGTTTTTTGTTTTGTTGAAACCCTATTTATCTTATATAATTCCTGTTTTCATCATTAGCAATACTTATTTATAAAACGTTAAAAGTGATAAATTTGAATGGTAGGGTAAATTTACTACCATTTTTTCCCCTTTTTGTCTTTTTTTAAACCATATAGCCTACAATACATCATTTGGACTTCCCACCAGTTCTTAGGTCTATTGAAATATCCATCACTGGATGATTGATGCACATTGAATAATATGTTTAAATACTTAACGTTTGCGTTTATAAATGTATCCATAATTAATTTCAATTACTCTATCGCAAATTTAGATCCGAATCAACTTGCGAGGGTTCACTGTATTTAGAATAATATTGCAAATTACTTGAGGAAGTTTTAATGAGCGTTTATCAAATGTTCACCACATGATGTCGCTGGAGACCATGGGTTTGACTGTTTCTGTGTATCTAAAACTCCTCCTCTTTGCATGCATCGGAAACAATCGTCATCGGCCACTATACTTTAGACACTCGGTGGTGTTGAGAGGAGAAGGGAAAGCGCTAAAACAGAACAATACAGCTTTAGAAACAAAGACCTACACTGTGGATGAATGATCTGTCGCGTTTATTTCTTTTGTTGCATCAACGATGTATGTGCGACGACAAAAGGGATATGGCTGGATTCATATTATTGCACTGCTTTGTCTTTGTGACTGGTCTGCTTCGCAGTTGTCTTACTCAATTTCCGAGGAGGTTAACAAAGGCACCGTAGTGGGGAATCTCGCAAAGGATTTAAACATCAACGTACAGGATCTAGAAACCAGAGATCTGCGTATTGTTTCGAGTTACAGTAAGACATATTTTGACGTGAATTTGCGGAGCGGAAACCTTTTTGTTGACGAGAGAATGGACAGAGAAGAGCTTTGTCCGCATGTGGTAAAATGCTCCATCAAAATACAAGCTGCTTTAAATAATCCAATGAGTGTACACCGCATAGAAGTCAATATTCTTGATATAAATGACAACTCGCCTTCTTTCATTGAACAATCGCATGTATTTAACATATCAGAATCAGTTTCACCAGGAGAGAGATATCTTCTCCCAGTAGCAGTGGATGCAGACATAGGCAGTAACACAGTAACGACCTACAAGCTGAGCCAAAATGAACATTTCTCGCTCGATGTGCAGAGCGGTGGAGAGCACGATGTGTCTGCTGAGTTGGTGCTGCACAAAGCTTTAGATCGAGAGAAACAGCCAGTAATTAAACTTCTCCTGACCGCTGTAGATGGAGGTAAACCGCCTAGATCAAGGACTTTGCAGTTAACTGTTAATGTTATAGATGTGAATGACAACACACCCACTTTCAGTAAGTCTCTTTACAAGGTGCGTGTCAAAGAAAATGCAACTCCTGGTACACTTGTAATGAAGTTAAATGCAACAGATTTAGACGAGGGCATGAACAGTAAGATCCTGTATTCTTTTATCAAACGAGGAACTATTGATCCATCAAATATTTTTGATCTAAATTCAGAAACTGGAGAAATTACTGTGAAGGGAAGACTAGATTATGAAGCGATGCCTGCTTATGAAGTAAGGGTTCAAGCAATGGATCAAGGCCCTGTTCCTCGTAGTGCACATGCTAAACTATTAATAGAGATAATTGATGTGAATGACAATGCCCCAGAAATATCAGTGACGTCACTGATGACCCCTGTAAAAGAAGATGCAGAACTGGGTACAATAGTTGCTTTAGTTACAGTGAGTGATAAAGATGGAGGAAGCAATGGTGCAGCTAACTGTAAGGTAGATGGGTATGTTCCCTTTAAACTGAAGTCCAACTACAAAAATGATTATTCATTAGTAGTAGATGGACCACTGGACAGAGAAAACTCTTCTCTTTACAATGTCACCATTACAGCCACAGATGAAGGGAGTCCGCCTCTGTCCAGCATCAGGGTCATTACTGTTCATGTTTCTGATGTCAATGATAATGCACCTCGTTTCATGGAGCCTGTGATTAATGTTTATGTGAAAGAAAACAGTCCAACAGGCTCCGTTATTTACACAATAAATGCTTTTGATCCTGATCTGGACAGTAATGCAAAGATGACTTACACATTGTTAGATAGCTCTGCAAAAAATACTCCAATTTCATCTGTTGTAAACATTAATAGAGAGACAGGAGATATAGTCAGCCTGCAGGTCTTTAACTTCGAGGAGTTAAAAACGTTTCAGTTTAAAGTTCAGGCCACAGACTCTGGTGTTCCTCCGCTCAGTAGCAATGTGACTGTGAACATTTTTATCCTGGATGAGAATGACAACAGTCCTGCAGTTCTCGCGCCCTATTCTGAGCATAGCTCCGTTAACAGTGAGAGCATCCCCTACACTGCTGAAGTGGGATACTTTGTGGCAAAGATCAGGGCTGTAGACGCAGACTCTGGATACAATGCGCTGCTTTTTTATCACCTCTCTGAGCCCAAAGGAAACAACCTCTTCAGGATCGGAACCAGCACCGGGGAAATCAGGACTAAGAGGAGAATGAGTGACAATGACCTGAAAACTCACCCCTTGGTGGTCTTGGTCTCTGATAATGGAGAACCCTCCCTGTCAGCTACTGTGTCTATTGAGGTGGTGGTGGTTGAAAGCACAGCTGACATCCAGACTCAGTTCAGACATGTGCCCATAAAGGAGGACAGCTTCTCTGATTTAAACCTGTATCTGCTGATCGCCATTGTGTCGGTTTCAGTGATTTTTCTGCTGAGCCTCATCAGTTTAATAGCTGTCAAATGCCACAGGACAGACAGCAGTTTCAGCAGGTACAGCGCCCCAATGATCACCACCCATCCTGACGGGAGCTGGTCTTACTCTAAAGCTACTCAGCAGTATGACGTCTGTTTCAGCTCAGACACGCTCAAGAGTGACGTAGTGGTTTTCCCCGCACCGTTTCCGTCTGTGGATGCGGAGCTGATCAGTATTAACGGAGGAGACACTTTTACTAGGACTCAGACATTACCTAATAAAGAAAAGGTGAGTTGGTGAGTTGTGTTTTCCACTAAAAGTTGCCAAATAGTGTCTCCCTGCTTTTGTGTAACTGATTTACAAACATGACATAAATTAGCTTTATCACAAATTTTCCAAATAAGAATGCCCCATTTCTCTAAAATATAGTACATGGAAATACCTTTGCATTTAAACAGATAACAGACCTGTCTGAAGTAACTTGAAGGGAAATAGTGTAACCTGCAAGCAGATTTGTAGGGCGCTATCCATGGTGCTGGAAACATCCTGCTTTGTTATTGGTGTTCTTTGGCTCGAAATCCAAAATCACTGACTTGAAAGGGTTGCATTATAGCTTAGAGATAGTTTTTTTTTTTTTTTAAATAGTGATAGGCTGTCATTTCCTCAAACTTTTATGGTTACTTGTTTTTTAACGTGACACCGATGAAAATCAATTGGTTTGTGCAGGTTTCAAATAGTAGGCTAGATCATGGCAGTATTGTTTATGGTTGCTATTAACTTTTCTAAGTGGGAATTATTGTCCATGCCTTTGAACTCATATGGTTTGAATCAGTTTTGTTGTATTTCCCCGTGAATTCGATTAGTTTCAGAGATCAGTCTTTTTCTGCAATCTGTAGGTCATTTTTCCTCTTTACACGGCTGATGAAGTGTTCTTAATCCACTTACAGTTTTGAGGTAAAGTATATTACAGGTGTTTCAATAGAGTGTGGTACTCGATGTTTTGAATTATTTTCATATCCAAGTTGTAACGCGTGGCGTCGCTAATTACCGTATATTTTTGTGAGCTCGGTGTTTTCAGTCTCCTCCTTTCCTGTGAAGCTCAGCAGACTGCGAGTGCATTGTGAGAGGAACACGGATGGCGATGAAAAGCAGAGGACTCGAGTGCATGGGATTAAAAATGCTGGTCGATCAAGTTGCGTTTTATGGATGAATATGATTCGTATCACGTTTCTTTCCTTGAAGGCAGCGATGGGCAGCGGTAGGAATAACGAAATTCTGTGCTGGCTGCTCGTGTTGATTTTATCTGACTGGTCTGCAGCTCAGATATCATACTCTGTTTCCGAGGAGGTGGACAAAGGAACTGTGGTGGGGAATCTCGCTAAGGATTTAAATGTCAACTTTCGAGACCTGCAAACGAGGAATCTGAATCTCGTGTCTGGGTATAGTAAGAAATATTTCGAAGCAAATGTTAAAACGGGTGATCTTTGTGTTAATGAGCGAATAGACCGCGAGGAGCTTTGTCCAAACACGATAAAATGCACACTAAACTTAGAGGCCATACTGAGCAATCCTATGGTACTCCACCGCATTGAGGTTGTAATTGTTGATTTAAATGACAATGCACCTACCTTCGTTGAGAAGTCACATTCACTTAACATATCTGAATTATCACCGACGGGCGAACACTTCTGGCTTCCCCTGGCTCTTGACGCAGATACAGGCAGCAATTCAGTAAAGACTTACAGGCTAAGTCCAAATGAATACTTCTCCTTAGATATGCAAAGCGATGGAGAGCATAGTGTATCTGCTGAGTTAGTACTGGTAAAAGCTTTGGATCGAGAAAAGCAAGCTGTTGTTAAACTAACACTGACCGCTGTAGACGGAGGCAAACCTCCCAAAACTGGAACTGTTCAGATACATGTAAATGTTCTAGATGTCAACGATAACACTCCATCATTTAGCCAAACACTTTACAAGGCACGTGTAAATGAAAATTTTCCAACTGGATCATTAGTAATTCAACTTAATGCCACAGATTCAGACGAGGGCGACAATGGTAGAGTCATTTACTCTTTTGTCAGGCGTGCAAACTTCAATCCTGCAGATGTGTTTCTCATAAATGCAGAGACTGGTGAAATAACGATTAAAGGCAATTTGGATTACGAAGCACAGTCAGCTTATGAAATTCATGTTCAAGCTACAGACAGAGGTTCGTCGCCTCGGAGTGCAAATGGGAAGCTGCTGGTGGAGGTAGTCGATGTGAATGACAATGCCCCAGAAATTGTAGTGACGTCACTCATGAACCCGGTTAAAGAAGATGCTGACATTGGAAGCGTTGTCGCTTTAGTAACAGTGACTGATAAAGACGGAGGAAAAAACGGTCACACTAATTGTAAACTGGTTGGTTCTGCACCTTTCAAGTTAAGATCCAATTATAAAAACTACTACTCTTTAGTTGTAGACGGACCTCTGGATAGAGAAGGATGCTCTTTTTACAATGTCACGATTGCAGCGACTGATGAGGGGACCCCTCCTCTATCCACCAGCAGCGTAATAACTGTTAAGGTTTCTGATGTCAATGACAACGCACCTCGTTTCCTTGAACCAGTGATTAACATTTATGTTAAAGAAAACAGTCCAGTTGGAGCTCTTATCTATACGATAACTGCAGTCGACCCTGATATGAATGAAAACGCTAGAGTAGCATACTCATTTTATGGTGATTCAAAAAGTATTCCTATAACTTCTGTTGTAAACATAAACCCAGAGACTGGAGATATAGTCAGCCTTCAGTCTTTTAATTTTGAGGAGTTAAAAACGTTTCAGTTTAAAGTTCAGGCCACCGACTCTGGTGTTCCTCCGCTCAGCAGCAACGTGACTGTAAACATTTTCATCCTGGATGAGAATGACAATAATCCAACAATTCTCGCGCCCTATTCTGAGCACGGCTCCGTTAACAGTGAGAGCATCCCCTACTCTGCTGAAGCGGGATACTTTGTGGCAAAGATCAGGGCTGTAGACGCAGACTCTGGATACAATGCGCTGCTTTCTTATCACCTCACTGAGCCCAAAGGAAACAAACTCTTCAGGATTGGAACCAGCACCGGAGAAATCAGGACTAAGAGGAGAATGAGTGACAATGACCTGAAAACTCACCCCGTGGTGGTCTTAGTTTCTGATAATGGAGAACCCTCCCTGTCAGCTACTGTGTCTATTGAGGTGGTGGTGGTTGAAAGCACAGCTGACATACAGACTCAGTTCAGACATGTGCCCATAAAGGAGGACAGCTTCTCTGATTTAAACCTGTATCTGCTGATCGCCATTGTGTCAGTTTCAGTGATTTTTCTGCTGAGTCTCATCAGTTTAATAGCTGTCAAATGCCACAGAACAGACGGAAGTTTCAGCAGGTACAGCGCCCCAATGATCACCACCCACCCTGACGGGAGCTGGTCTTACTCTAAAGCTACTCAGCAGTATGACGTCTGTTTCAGCTCAGACACGCTCAAGAGTGACGTAGTGGTTTTCCCCGCACCGTTTCCGTCTCTAGATGCTGAGCTGATCAGTATTAATGGAGGAGACACGTTTACCAGTACTCAAACTTTACCTAATAAAGAAAAGGTGAGTTGTTGCTAATGAAAGGGTGAATCTGTGGTTTTTCTGAAGTGGGGTTAGAATTTTGGTCATCAGATTATTAGATTTTGGGATTTTACAACACTTTTCGTTATATACATTTTATGTGTGACTGTGAAAGAACCATGATAGAAAGTAATAGGCTTACTTTGGGGGATAAATCGAAATCAATTAGCTTACATATTTCCTCCTAAAAAAATAATTCACAAGTATGATGCTGGATATTGGGGAATTTCTGTGGGATATAATTCGAAACTGTTGCAGAATAATGGCATTTTAAGCAGAGAAGTCGCTGGTCAAGAGATTTGAATACCGACCAACGATGACGCTGTCCATGGTGCTGAACTCTAGATAGTGTCGTGTACACAATCAAAGGCTGCCTGGCCTTTTATATAATTTAAACCTTAACAGCAGAGTATGCAACACTTCTTTAATGTGTTTTCGCCTGGTACCACAAAACTGATGTAGTTTTTACCTGTGCATCAGAGACATGTTTTCTACTGAAATTGATCGCTCCACTGCTTTGCCCTTCTGCACAAATATAGGCTATATTTATTTATAGAATATCCACGCCTTTCTTCATTAGCACCAAAACAACAGTTGGTGTCGCTGGAGACCATATTATTTGTGTGGCTCTTTTTTTCCCCAGACTCCTCCTCTGCGTGCGAAGCATCAGTAGTCCACCGCTGCTTTGTCAGAAAATACACAAGCGGTCACAAGACAGTCTGGGCTTCGTCTGTTATTCACTTTAAGTGTGGACATGTTCGAAAATGATTATTTCTTTCATTCTGTGTCAGCGATGGGACGTGGAGGAGTAATGGTCACGATTTGGATACAGATAATAGCTTTGCTCTGTTTGTGTGATGGGTCTACAGCGCAGCTTTCGTTCTCTGTTTCCGAGGAGGTTGACAAAGGAACGGTAGTGGGAAATCTCGCTAAGGATTTACAAATTAATGTTCATGAACTGGAAAAACGGGATTTGCGAGTTGTCGCTGGGAATTCTAAGAAATATTTTGACGTGGATTTAAAAACCGGTGCTCTATATGTTTGCGATAAGATTGATCGAGAAGAGCTCTGTCCAAATACGGCAAAATGTCCCCTGAATATAGAAGCTATTCTAAGCCACCCAATGCAACTGCATCGCATAGAAGTCCAGATTATTGATATTAACGATAATGCACCATCTTTTCGTGAAAGAGAGAGGACTTTCAATATTTCGGAATCTTCTTTTACCGGGGAGAGGTATCTACTCCCAATGGCAAACGACGCAGACACGGGTAGTAACTCGGTAAAGAGCTATAAGCTCAGTCCAAATGAGTATTTCTCACTGGACGTACAGAGCGGCGGACAGCACAGTGAATCTGCTGAGTTAGTCCTCCAGAAATCTTTAGACAGGGAGAAACAGTCTGTTATCCACCTGACTTTAACTGCTCTGGATGGAGGAAAACCTGCTCGAACAGGGACATTAAAAATTGTTGTAAATGTCATAGATATAAACGACAATGTTCCGGTATTTAGTCAACCTTTGTATAAGGCCCTAGTAACTGAAAACGCTCCATTTCAGACATCCATACTGACTGTAAGTGCTACAGATTTAGACGAGGGAATAAATGGTGAGATTATATATTCATTTATTGAGAGGGGAAATTTCAATCCTGAAGCTTTGTTCTCAATAAACCCAGACACAGGGGAAATAACTGTAACAGGAAAAGTAGACTATGAAGAAAATATAGCATTTGATATTCGTGTACAGGCAAGAGACAAAGGTACGCCTTCTCGAAGTGTGCATGGTAAAGTGTTAGTTGAAGTAACAGATGTGAATGACAACATACCTGAAATCATTATCACATCTATTATGAGCCCAGTTAAAGAGGATGCTGAAATAGGTACAGTGGTTGCTTTGGTGACTGTGACTGATAAGGATGGGGGTAATAATGGTATCACTGTTGCTAAAATTCTCGGTTTGGTGCCTTTTAAACTTAAGCTGAACTACAAAAATTACTATTCATTAATAGTCGATGAACCTCTTGACAGAGAGGGTGTTTCTCAATATAATGTCACCATCATAGCCACTGATGAAGGCACTCCACCTCTCTCCAGCACCAGTGTTATTCCTGTTCACATTTCTGATGTGAATGACAACCCCCCTCTTTTCTCAGAGCCTGTGATTAATGTGTATGTGAAAGAAAATAGTGCAGTGGGAGCAACTATCTTTACTATAACTGCAGCTGACCCTGATATTGAGGAAAATGCAAAAGTAACATATTCTTTGTTAGACAGTGACTCCAAAAGTATTCCTATAACATCTGTTGTAAACATAAACCCAGAGACAGGAGATATAGTCAGCCTTCAGTCTTTTAACTTCGAGGAGTTAAAAACATTTCAGTTTAAAGTTCAAGCCACAGACTCTGGTGTTCCTCCGCTCAGCAGCAATGTGACTGTAAACACTTTCATCCTGGATGAGAATGACAACAGTCCCACGATTCTTGCGCCCTATTCTGAGCACAGCTCCGTTAACAGTGAGAGCATCCCCTACTCTGCTGAAGCGGGATACTTTGTGGCAAAGATCAGGGCTGTAGACGCAGACTCTGGATACAATGCGCTGCTTTCTTATCATCTCTCTGAGCCAAAAGGAAACAACCTCTTCCGGATCGGAACCAGCACCGGGGAAATCAGGACTAAGAGGAGAATGAGTGACAATGACTTGAAAACTCACCCCTTGGTGGTCTTGGTTTCTGATAACGGAGAACCCTCCCTGTCAGCTACTGTGTCTATTGAGATGGTGGTAATGGAAAGCACAGCTGACATCCAGACTCAGTTCAGATATGTGCCCATAAAGGAGGACAGCTTCTCTGATTTAAACCTATATCTGCTGATTGCCATTGTGTCAGTTTCAGTGATTTTTCTGCTGAGTCTCATCAGTTTAATAGCTGTCAAATGCCACAGGACAGACGGAAGTTTCAGCAGGTACAGCGCCCCAATGATCACCACCCACCCTGACGGGAGCTGGTCTTACTCTAAAGCAACTCAGCAGTATGACGTCTGTTTCAGCTCAGACACGCTCAAGAGTGACGTAGTGGTTTTCCCCGCACCATTTCCCCCTGTAGATGCTGAGCTGATCAGTATTAACGGAGGAGACACTTTTACCCGGACTCAGACTTTACCTAATAAAGAAAAGGTAAGGGTGATAGAACATAAAACACAAGCTTATGATTTAATATTTTAATTTTTCACACAATGCAATTTTATTCTTAAAGCAGATGATTATATAAATATCACAATGGAAACAAGTCTGAAACTTTACTGTGATGCCCTTAACACTTATGCAGCTGTGCATGACCTAACATACACCTTCTCATAATTCCAGTTTAAGATTACTCATCCGTGCCAATATTGTAAGATTAACACCTATCACAACAAAACAATGCTATATTCTCTATTTGCTCCTCTATGACCTGTTGGTCAATTACTTTAACTGCTTTTTTGCAGCATGCAATACTTGTGGACTTTCCAACATCTTTCTTCTATTTAGCCTCTTGCTCATTCATCTTTCAATGGATCTATTAAGGGTACTGAGTCTTGGTAGAAACGCCAGCTGATCATTTTAGTTGCTTTTTAATTGATGGCAAGCCAATATGGATTTTGAGTTACTTAATTTAACCAAAACACTTGTGATTTAATTGTCTTATCGTCTCCTTTCGTCTTTTCTTGTCTGATTTCAACATCACCAAAAGATGTCGCTATCACATTACACAGGTGAAACAGTTTCTGTGCGACGCTCCTCCCTTTTCGTCTAAGAGAGACGGTTTGTAATTCTTTGTTTGTCGTGGCAGTACAGAACATGTATTGAAGGGCTCTGATGTGGATGTATCATTACTAAGCAATGTTACCACTTCAGTGATTTTTTTCTAATTAACTTGTCTAACAGACTTTGGACATGATGCAACAAGGAAATATTTTCCGGCATTGGGTTTATTTCTTGTTCCATGGATCTCACATATGGAGTCTCGCAGCTGCACAGATTGTGTATTCTGTTACAGAGGAATCGAGCCCGGGTAACACTGTGGGAAATTTGGCGAAGGATTTACATCTAGATGTACAGGGACTGGAAACTCGGGGTTTTCAGATTTCAGGACCTAACACGAGGTATTTCGAAGTAGATGTTAAGACTGGAATACTTCTGGTGAAGGACAGAATAGACCGAGAGGCGCTCTGCTCTCGTAATGTTAAATGTTCTCTGGAAGTGGAGGCCATTGTCAACTCTCCGCTTAATCTCTATCGCTTTGAGGTTAAAATTTTGGATATAAACGACAATGCACCCTCTTTTCGAATTCCGGGAATTGTTTTGAATGTGTACGAGTCAGCTTTCCCTGGTGAGAGATTTACACTGCCAAACGCTTTCGATGCCGATGTCGGTAGTTATTCAATTAAGGGCTACAAACTGAGCCAAAATGAACATTTCACCCTGGATGTGCAGAATGGTGGAGAGGCGACTATGTCTGCTGAAATGGTGCTGCAGAAAGCCTTAGACCGCGAGAAACAGCCAGTTATCAAACTAACGCTGACAGCAGTAGATGGAGGAAAACCTCCTAAATCAGGCACGTTACATATCACCGTTAATGTGCAAGATGTAAATGATAATGTTCCAGTTTTTGACAAGACGTTGTACAAAGCCACGGTGCCAGAAAACACACCGCAAGGTGCCACCGTAATTTCTGTACATGCTCGGGATTTAGACGAGGGTCTTAACGGAGAAATACTGTATTCTTTTATCAACCACGACAATGATAATAATGTAAATAAATTTGCAATTAATCCCGTAACTGGGGAAATTACAGTAAACGATGAGCTAGATCACGAAAAAAACAATGCAGTTGAAATCCGGGTACAAGCAAAAGACAAAGGCGCAAGTCCTAGAGCATCTCATTGTAAAGTACTCGTTGAAATCACTGATGTTAATGACAATCCACCAGAAATATCAGTAACATCTTTAGTCAACGTGGTGAGGGAAGACGCAGCCATAGATACAATGGTTGGACTTATAACAGTGAGAGATAACGACGCAGAGAAAAACGGCGCTGTTCAGATTAGAATAGTTGATTCTGTACCGTTTACAATTAAGAACACATATAAGAATCATTATTCTTTGGTCGTGGACGGAACTCTAGACAGAGAACAAGCTTCTGAATATAATGTCACAATAACAGCGACTGACGAAGGGGTCCCGTCTCTTTCCAGTACAAGTGTTCTTACAGTCCACATTTCTGATGTCAATGACAACGCACCTCGTTTTAAAGAACCAATGATAAACATTTTTGTCAAAGAGAATAGTCCAGTAGGCGGTGTTATCTATACCATGACTGCCGATGATCCTGATGTAGATGAGAATGCAAAAGTCATGTTTTCAGTAATGAATGATAATCATAAAAACAGTGTAATAGGGTCAGTTATAAGCGTCAACTCAGATACAGGAGATATTTTCAGCCTGCAGTCTTTTAATTACGAGGAGTTAAAAACGTTTCAGTTTAAAGTTCAGGCCACAGACTTTGGTATTCCTCCGCTCAGCAGCAACGTGACTGTGAACGTTTTTATCCTGGATGAAAATGACAACAGTCCTGCGGTTCTTGCGCCCTATTCTGAGCATGGTTCCATTAACAGTGAGAGCATCCCCTACTCTGCTGAAGCAGGATACTTTGTGGCAAAGATCAGGGCTATAGATGCAGACTCTGGATACAATGCGCTGCTTTCTTATCACCTCTCTGAGCCCAAAGGAAACAACCTCTTCCGGATCGGAACCAGCACCGGGGAAATCAGGACTAAGAGGAGAATGAGTGACAATGACCTGAAAACTCACCCCTTGGTGGTCTTGGTTTCTGACAATGGAGAACCCTCCCTGTCAGCTACTGTGTCTATTGAGGTGGTGGTGGTTGAAAGCACAGCTGACATCCAGACTCAGTTCAGACATGTGCCCATAAAGGAGGACAGCTTCTCTGATTTAAACCTGTATCTGCTGATCGCCATTGTGTCGGTATCAGTGATCTTCCTGCTGAGTCTCATCAGTTTAATAGCTGTCAAATGCCACAGGACAGACAGCAGTTTCAGCAGGTACAGCGCCCCAATGATCACCACCCACCCTGACGGGAGCTGGTCTTACTCTAAAGCTACTCAGCAGTATGACGTCTGTTTCAGCTCAGACACACTCAAGAGTGACGTAGTAGTTTTCCCCGCACCGTTTCCGCCTGTAGATGCAGAGCTAATCAGTATTAACGGAGGAGACACTTTCACCAGAACACAGACTTTACCTAATAAAGAAACGGTGAGTTGTTAAGTTGAGTTTCACATTTAAAGTTACATTTGTTTAAGTTCAACTCAGAAATAACCTAATATTTTATCATTTGTAACGACATCACTGGCTTAGCTGAGTTTTAAAATAAATGCTCCCAGTTATTTGCTTCTGTGGCCTATTTCTCTCTTTTGCTGCCTGCTTTGTTCATATGCGCTGTCCATGGTACTGAAATCACAAAGGTCTGAGCTGTTTTGTCACAATAAAACTCGTTATCCATCAGAGGAATGTACAATGCAAGTTCAACATACCCAAGGTTATCCTTTCTTTGTCTGGCTTAACTGAACCTAACATTGGCCGTCCTGGATAACCTGTACTACGAACCTGTTTATCAACTGGCTTTTCCAGGGGTTTTCTTTCTGGCCATGAGCACGTTCATGTGAAAGGGGGGGGTTGTTAATTATAAACATCCTGATCGTAAGAACGATGAATAAAGTAATATGATATGAAAAGAGAGGTAAATTCGGTTATAGCCACATCCAAAAGTGATGCTCAACAAGGTGAAATGTAAACAAACATGATCACATGACTAGAGTGAAAAAGCACTAGAAATGATTTCCAATTATTGAAGTCAGGCTAAGGCTACTGTAAATCAGTGCATGAATTATCATTAAGTTTCTTCCTGAGGGAGTATTTTTTGCTCCTTTTTTCTGATGATCAACAAACTATTGATGCAGATTAAATAAAAGTAAAGTTAGACTGTTGCTGCGGCCAAAGCACAGAGGAGAGAAGAGAAGAAAAGTAGTTGATGGTGAGGTCAATCCGTCTAAAATGTTAATTTATAATCATGGGAAATACTGAGATATCGTCACAAAGTCTTTTCATGTTATTCTGAGGAGCATTGATAGAGGAACAGTTTAAAAGCATCAACACTGTCAGGAATCTTTTCTCGGTTAAAGAATCTTTGTTCAATTAAAATGAAGCTTTAGTAGTTATATGTATTTATTAACTGAGATAAACTCTCCCTGCATTTTTAGAAGCTCAGTTTTAAAACCAGAGTGGACACATGCAAAGTCTGGAACAACAAAGGATTCGACTGATTTATAAAAAAAATGTCTACTGTTCCTTATTATTCATCACTTATTTGCAAACTCTTCTGTTCTCGTCGGGATCCTGTAGAAATTATGACTCAATTTTTTCCAGTAGCCTAATCTAATTTGTCAGTAGCTGTGCTGTTGACCGGCTTTGATCTGAATCTGAAGTAAATTGCTCCGGAGCAGTTTAGGAGTTCAACATAAGTTACCATAATTTACCCGTAAGAAGTGAATCGCCATTGTAGGACTGAAAAAAACAGAGTTAAACCTAAAGTTACCTCGCTAAACACAATCCTGCTTAAAAGGACAGGCCTCGGGATTGTAACAGACAGAATAACACCAAACTGGGGTGGTAGTGTTGCCAAAACTGCAAGTTGAACAAATACATTTTGACTTCATATCTACATGTAAGAAAGTCAAAGTCGTCATAAAAATAACTTACAGCTTGTGATTAACGTCATGAAACATAACAGTTAGGCATTTCTAGCAGCCAAAAGCTCTTTGTAAACAACTCTTCATGCTACAGAGTAAATGAATGACGGCGTGTGATTAAGCGCTTAATATCACATCACTGTCAAAACATTATAACTTGAATGGTGGAAAACAATAACTGCTGGACATATTGATGTATACAGTGCTAAGACTGTTGGCTTCAGACATAGAGTAATCAAGCTTATTTGCTATCGACCATCCCAGTGTCAGCACGGTGTTTTGATGCAACGCAAGGAGCCTCAATGCCTAAGGTTTGAACCGCCATTTTCTTTACCATTTATTGGTTAATGGGGCTTGTGAGCTGTATTCGACTAAATCATAAAATTGCCGTCAGAAAGCAAGATATTTCGTAAAAACCCACGGATATTGATCGAGTAGCGGACTCAACTAGCTTGATTATATGGGATCCGTTTCAAGAGGCTAGGTTAGCAAGCTACTATTTGGTGTAGAGGAATTCACTTAAGATGTATTCGGTACTTACCGCCACTCTTAGGGGTTTACGAAGGCAGCTGGACTTGCTTGAGGTTCTTGAAGCGTAGACGTAGGCTGGAGGTGTGTTTGTAGTTTGTGGCTTGCTTCTACTGGGAGCACAGCAGTTGTTGTTGGCCATCTTGGCTACACAGCAGTCACAGTGGATTCAAATGGCGACGCGGCCTGCAAAAAATGGTTCAAAACGTAGCGATTCAGATGTACAATAACCTCTGAAACTCCCATGTAGCAAGCACAACCTATTTTCCAAAGGTTTACCCCATGGAGCCGAAAGTGGCTAATATAGCTGGTCATTTAGCTTCAAGCAAAATTGTTTGGAACAGGCTGCACACATATTTCAACAGCGGAAGCTATACAGCAGGTGTGTTTATGAGTTTATCCTGAATACCCCTGGCATTCATGGCCCATTAGACTATTTAACGGTTGTAAGTTGAATATACAAACTCACTGGCAAGTTTGTATATTATGTCCTGCAGTTGTTTAATGTTACAGATGCACACCGTGGTCTTAATGAGTGCAAGGGGTTCGCTTAATGTCTACAAACAATTTACAAATCCAAGATGGCCCATCTACTTCGTTACTGGGTCAGATACTCAGTGCTGCCTCTGCTGGCTTTCGGCCGTCAAAGGGGAAAGTTTGGATTTCAAATGGGTTATATTGTCTGACGTGACAATTACCGCGGTCCACCTGAGTAAGGCTTGATTTCGTTATTTTACAAGGTGTCTTACACCGACTTTCTTCCTCTCTCGGTCAGTTGATGTTAATGTTTGGCTTATTATAAACCCTGTCATGTCATGTGAACGAAATCATGGCTTGGCTGGGAAGGGAGTAAACACAGCTACAGCTAGGTTTTTGACGACCTGATGGTTTCTTTCCGTGCTTTGTGAAACTAGTAACTTATAGCCTGTACCAGAGCCTGATGTTAGCCTTCTCTGGCATTGTACTGGCAATTATTGAGAGCAGCTAGGCTGTATGCCTTGGATAGGCCATTGTTTTGATTCGCTTTAGGTTAGCCTACATGTTTAGCCTTCACATTTTGTCATTTTTCTGGTTGCTCTTGTTAAGTTATAGCTACTTATTTCCTCTAGTTCTGCATTCAAGCTGTCTTAAATCAGGTCTTAGGCTACTCACAGACTAACTGTAGCTCTAAATAACAAAAGTGCAACTTCTTGTCAAGCTTCTTGAGCTTCCTTTCAAAAATGATTTCTCTATACAATCTATGATTGTATGCCATAACAGTCTGTCATTTGTCACTGATTTAGTTTTTCTTTGTATTTTGTCCAGATACTGGTATTAAAGGCCCTGCACATTGTGATTCTGGCTCATTAGGTCTCAGACTCAAGTTAGACAAAGTTATGCTGAGGATTATGTGAGATCACATAACTCAATGCCTCTTTCATAGGACATGTTTTAACTTGTGATGGTAGGAAAAGCTAGGTGTTAGCCAGCTAATAGCATTAATGATTGCTCCGTTTTGTTGTGAACCTGTGAGAGTGAGCTGGCATCCACAGTTCCAGGACACTCAAACTTATGCAGCTAAAGTGGAATTAAGCGGCCATTGATTTGATCAGTTTTTGTGACATGCCTAATGTCTTCTGTGAAAAAAAGGCAGGTAATATGTGCACCATAATTTCTTCTGATGCAGGTGTCAAACAAGCAGATGCCCACAGTGTTTTCACAGGAGGTTAAATTATTGGCAAAATAAGAGGGAACACATCTGTGGGTGATACGGTGGGTTTTAGGGCCTTTAATTCTCTCAGGGTTGGAACTGTAATGGCTCTTTATCCCTATAAAACCCCTTTCTCCCTCTCTAATATGGAATAATCCATCTTTCTCTCAGTCTTTTACAGTGAACTGCTTCAATTTTAGTCTTTGAGTAAACTGTGTTTCTCCTGAGATATTTCCATCCATTCCTCTGGAGTCATACATTATCCTTCCTAATATTAACTTTTTAATAATTTTATAATAATACGATAAAAAATATAATTTAGAGCTTTTAAAACTCTATTGTTTGTACCTATATCTCTGCCTTTTAGCCAGAGGAACTACCTTCATATTATTTTGTTGTTGTTTGTTTGTTAAAATTATTATTAATTAATTAGAGCCTGCCTCTTGCCTTAATATTTTAGCTGTTAGGGACTGCAGTTCAACACCCCAGTGTATTGTGAAACATGGTTATACTTTTATAGGGCACTGTGTGATAGTGTATTTCTAATAATAGATTTACTCCCTGACAAAGAGTTTCTTTATGCCAGGCCATCTTTTTCAGTGTAAAATAATAGTGTGAAGATTGGTTGTGTTCCTTGGCTTTGTATTCTCTGCTCTTAAAATAGGATACAGCTTCTTTAAACATAAATGTAGATGTGATTTATTTGCATACATGCTATCATCCTCCAAATTGTGCGTTGTGCAATTAGATCTGCTAGTTCTATACTTGTAGTTCCTTATTTATTTTTATTTTTCTTATTTTGCCTGCGCTATGTCGCCATTTTTTTAGCTCTGTAATAACAAGACATATGCGATATCATTCATCTCAAGCCGGTTCCCTTTTCTCTTCTTCCTCCTCCATGCTTTCAGATTTCTGTCCCCTCCCCCTCTCCTTCACCAGCGCTCTCCGAGAAGGGGAGCAGCTGAGAGAAATAACAGGGAATTAACGTCCGTCTCTGCAGACATGTGTGCCATCAGCCTTACAGCGCTGTAAACACGATCTAATATATTTTCATTAACATCCCTAATGTGAATACAGAGCAGAGGCAACCCTGATCCGCTCATGCCAAGTAGCACAGAAGCGCATCGTGTATTCTGATTGATTTCGTCAGTGGATAAATCCTGATTTTAATGTACGTTCGCGTGGCGTTTATTCATTTACATGTGTTAATTTATTATATTTCTTCTATCTGGTGGAATGTGTTCATATATTCTCAGTGAAGCTCACGGTGCACTGTGTTGCTGTTGCTCTATGAGGCTTTGAGTCACTCAGTCTACATGACCTCATTTCAGGGAGTGGTCCTGAACGAACAAGCATGGCCTTATCTGTCTAAACTCTATTTGTTTGGTTGGTTAAGTGTGAAGGAGACTGAGCAAGGGCTCTCTGCGCCCTCAAACTGACTTTGCATATTGCAAGCCATGCGTATGGGTTATGTGAAGCTTGGAAGTGGGTCAGCGTGTGATTTAAAGATGGCAGCGCGCTACATGCACCATCTGACTGAACCTGTTTGGTAGCGGCTTCGCTCTTTTCCCGATACAGTCTCTGCCATGTGCACAAGCTCTCCATACTGTGGTTCCTGAAACAATGCCTGGAGCTGTCTCTCTGCGTAAAAGTGGTTCAGTACGTGTTCTGTATGCTGCGGCTTTCTGTTGAATGTGAGTGAGGGGGAGGGGCAGGTAATTTTCCGCTACTCGCTGCAGCAGCAGCAGGGAGCTTCAGTACCGAGGTATCAGCTCCACTCGGCTCAGCTCAGCTCTCCCTCCTGCTCTGCTCTGCGGCTGGGCGGGGCCGATAACACCTAGTGTCAATCACAGCTAAACCGGTTGGGCGGCGCAAAGGGCTAGGGTGGATGAGGAGGAGAGGCTTTTATCCATGTAACCATCAGAACATGGTGTGTCTGTATAAGTGTGTTGTGCTACAGGATATTTTTATGTAGCCGCAAGACTATATGATTACATATGGCAGAAATTGCCTGTTATGGGTATTTTATAGTACCACAATAATAATAATAATAATATAGGCTACACATTTAAGGACTAGTGAGAGCTTGTGGCAGTGCATAGGATGATGACTTGGGGTTTAGAGTTTGTATCCAGTAAAAGCTTCCAACTCTGCCTTCCCCTGTGCTGCAAAATGCATTGAATTATTGATTATACAGCACATTATCCTGGTTGAGGCACGCAGCTAAGTGGTTCACATTTCATAGGATGCAGTCCTACAGTAGAGGCTTTTACCTATGTCATTTTGGTGTAGTGTGGTGTAGTGGTGGAGTACACAGATGGGTTCAACAGATGGACCAAAAGAATGACGTGGAAATGTCCTTACCTCATCAGTTTTAATATAAGGCGACAGAACAGCTGCATGTTGAACAGAAAATGTATTTATTCCTCTTCTCTATTTATCTTTGTCTGTCACACACACACATCTTCTGTACTTCCTGTTTTTCCCCTTTACAAGGGTGTGTCCTTTGTGCTTGTGAGGTTAGCTCTGCTATCTGTGGTTACCATGGAGACTGTTCTGAGCCATAATCAAATGATGAACTAGTCTGTTTCCAGGGAGCTGCCAGTATGTACCCGCCCCCACCCAGACATCCATCCCCAGCATGTGTTGTAGACGCAAGCAGGAAGGAAACAGGGTGGACACAATGGGAGGCAGGAGAGATGGAAAGAGAGAGAGAGACAAAGAGAAAGATGCAGACCAAAGATGTACAGCATCTTGGGCAGAAATGCCAAGTCAGACAAGTGAGGAAAAAGTATGTGAGATTAAAGAGTCAGTTCTAAAATGGGTAAGGGTTTTAGAGGAAGTCACAAATACAGCAGCACAGATTCAAGCCTTGAATGTGAGATAGTGAGAAAACTGGAGCTTCTGAGGATGAGATGGACCAAAAACACATTAGATACATGCCCTGCAGCTGAGTGAGAACATCACAGGCTTACAATTGGTCACAGATAAAAGGAAGAACTTATCACCACCCGTCCCCTTCTCCCCCACTTCCACCACCCCTTTCTCCACCCGTGCTCCCTCTTAGTGGCATCGGGATGCTGTTGCAGCCATTAGATTAGCTTTGTCATGCTCAGAACCACGGGTTGCATCCGCTCCCATCCAGCAGGGATACAAAGCCAGGGCATCCTAAGAGGGAAGTATCCAAAGCCTGTCTGCGTTTTCTGATAGCTTTGTTCAGTGCCACAACAAGAATCTGTTTGATTTATGCACAGGCTGAACCAGGACAACCAAGGAACTGTTTAACCCTTTCAGAGCCCCAAAGGGAGGGATTTGTGCTGCTTTTAGTTCTCTCATGCCCTTTATGTTTGAAAGCAAGGTACACAAGGGATCAGCACAAACAAACATACCCAGAGAATTCCTCCTCACCCGCTTACTGTGTCCACCTGAGTAAAAGGATTTTGGTTTCCATGGGTCTTTTGTTCCGGAGATTTTAAAATGGGAAAGTTTTTGTCTATAGAAAAAATTTGGATAAGAAGATGTATGAGAACACAGCTTTGTCATAGTGCTATAAATAAATACTGAATAACACCAGTCACTAGTCTGTTTTTGCTGATACAATTTACCAGTCTGTATTTAGAATTTTGTATTTCAGATGTTTTTTTTCTGCATGTATTTCATATTATTAGGAAGAGTGATGCTGCTAAAGTGATTGACAGCAAAACTAGAGCAGATTGTGGTACTTTATCTGTGGTATAAGGTTTTTCATTTCTTTTTTTTAAGGTCGTGTTTAACAGTAGCCTTAGAGACGAATGCTTGAGTCACCTGGCTTGTTTCCTCCTTTTACGTGTGTGATGTGTGTATGATGTATATCTATACAATTTTTGGTAAATTTATAGGCTGTATTTTAACAAATACACATATGGCAGTGGTAATGTAGATTCTACCATTAGCATGTTTTATACTGATCTTTCTCGTCTCGCCTCTGGAGGGTGCCGTGCCTTTAGCCATATATATTGCTTCATCCATTGCGGTCACTGTTTTGGAAATGAGAAAGAAAATGACTGCTATTGCAGCCTGATGTCTGTGCCCTCCTTCTCCTGTTCTGTCTCTCTCACGCTCCCTTCCTCTCTCACTGCTGTCTCAAACACGCACACACACACTCATAGCAGGGATTATCTTTTAGTGCTTTGGCTTAATGAGAAAGCCTGTGTGGGCAGTGGGGTGATGATCACATGTCCAACCCTTGTACTACCAATTTATTCCAACAGAGGGACCAATTTCACTGTCTCTCCCACCTCTGCTCCCTCCTGCCCAGCCTGCCTCTCCCACTCTTACAGTAGGATTAAATTTTGCAATGCTATTGGCATTGGCTTTTAACCTGTCTTTTTTACATTTTTCTTCTCTTTTACTGAGTCATAACCCTTAATATTCAGCAGTTTTCAGACTTATCCTGAAGATGCAGATTAGGGGCTGTTTTGTGTTATTTTAGTGCATCTTTTTTAATTTGGTAAATCTGAAAGCACATTTCCTGACGCCACAGACACTGACGCCCACCTACGCAACAGCCTGCAAGCATTTCCTCTATTTCTCTCGCTCATCCACTCTGTGAACTAACATGAAGAAAAATGAAAATATTATTTCTGCATTTAACATTCTACCACTAATTCATAGTACAATGTGATGGCTGTCACAATGCACAAATAGGCACTAAACTAAAGCATTATGATATAAGATTTTGACTAGAAAGTATTGCACATAATGAACATTACCCGTGAAGCAGACGGTGTAATCAGAGCCTGTATGCTCCTATTGCCTGCAGTCAGTGCATCTGTGTATCAAAACCCTGGCTCTTCCTGACCATTTAAGAATGAGAGGAAACAACAGCAAGAGATCCTCTGACATTCACTCAGACAAAATTCTTTTGTCCTTTGATAGCATTTGTTTTTTGTATTTTACACTGCCTTTATGTGTGTGTGCGTGTGTGAGTGAGAGAGCACACATGCCTACAGGCACAAATGCCCTTTAAGTTTGCATGACTGCCTGTTTGTATATGTGTTGAGTGAGGGAGTGATGTAAGGAGTTCATGATAGCCCAGCCGTGACCCCTTTCACTGTGGGTCTCTTCTGTCATGTCCCTCACTAAAATGAAGGGGGAAGTCCACATAACAGACTCTTGGGGAAAGTAATATGAATGAGTTTTAGAGTGGTCGCTTACAGTATTAATGAGGATGAGTCTTAGTGAAGAGAATGTTATTAATATGGTGGCCATCTTGCATAATTGATGAAATGGGGGATGTTAATATTCTGGCAGAGAGAATGAACAATGCAGGAGTTTTAAAAATCTTAATTATCTTTCTCCACTGTATCTAACACAGGCCTTCCTTTAGCCACCATTTTTTCTCACCCACTGATTTTTTGTTTTTGTCCATCAGTCTGCAAAAGCCATGAGCTCTCCTGTTTCCACTTAAGACCCCAGTATGCCCCTCAGCCAGTCCTCAGCTGGAACAGCGGATGTCTGACAGAGACACAGCTGGAGACACTCCAGAGAGGAGTGTAGGGGAGAGATGATTGGGGGAAGTGAGAATATGGAGGGACTGGATGGGGGTTGAGAATACAAAAAAATGTCAAGGTCAGGTAACTGAATTGAAAAGGAAGGGGAACAGATTTCTGCCATCCAGTTGTTTCTTTAAGACAAGATACAGGAAAAATAAACACCAATTAGGCAATTAGCTCTTTGAAATCAGTGTTTGTTGATGCATAACAGACGTCTGTCTGCAGGTGGAATAATGGTGATAGCTTTATCTGCAGCACCCTTGAGTGAAAAATGAAATAATCCACATCTCAGCGGCGTGTAATTAACGCCGAGACAGATGGGCGTATTTGAAACAGGTATGAGAGAGCTGTATCATATCAAACACATCAGAAGAGTAGAGGGAGGAAAGGAGGAGAATGGTCGAATGAGGTGCAAATGTCAGGTGTAAAGCCAGCTCTATGTTTGTTGTTGACGAGATAAACGTCGCCTGTTTTCTTCGTTTTTGTGTAATTGCCAAACACGAGGTTCAAACGTCCCACCGGGAAAATCCGCTAAATGTCACGGGGTAGCGTGGCAGACCGTACATGTGGACCCATCTGAGACTGTTGGCCACGGCTGAGAGAAACGCTGTTATCACCGCTGCTCAGTGGGGTAATAATGCAGAGAGACCAATCCGTAATGTATAGACACCCTTTAAAAAGTTTCACATAAGCCCTGCGCGTGAAGGCAAAACATACTCATATGAGGTCGTTGGAAGTAGTCTAAAAATTATTTTCTAGCCTACATTATGCACACACACTTTCCTCATTATAGGCTGTACTGTTTGAGATGAAGTGTACCACACATTGAGTCCTTTGTATGTAAAAGGGTTGTGTTTTGTACGTAGTTAGTAAAATGTCTTCCTTCAACGGACATTTGGCTGCTTCTCCAATTCTGCATTTCGCCACCTCCTCCTCGTCGCCTTCGAGTGTGAAGAGTCGCTCTGTATCTACCCATCCACTAGCAGCATCCGAGTGAGTCACTGTCTTCTCCCCGTCTCTCGGAATGCCAAGCGCTGTCATCGCTGTGGGCTGACCGGGCGTGGGTGAGTCGGGCGGAGCACCGAGAGAGAGAGGGAGAAGGAGAGAGAGAAGATTAAGTGGGCGGTGGATGTGCAACTTGGCCCAGTGGCCGGGGTGAACCGAGAAAGCTCAGGGTCTCGTCAGGCCACTTCTTCACAGCACAGCTTGTGTAAAGAGTGGCGATGGATCACATCAACACCGTTTTAATGTGTATTATCTTTCCTGAGAATAATTTGCATGTATATTCTTGGTGGCTCTTATCAGGATCCATCTTCATGAAACTGCGAAGAATGAATTAAAGCTGACTGTTTTCCGCAGACGTCGCTCCACTTTTTAACAGTGTCGAAATATCTCCCATTTCTCTCTGTCATGTTGTCTGCATTAGGGTTAAGGTCTCACCAATTAACCTGCATCCGGTTTAGATCTGAATTTAATTGAGGTACATGGGTGCCGAGGTAATTAGAGGGCGGGCAGAGCAGGATGGTTTGGGTGAATGTCGCCACCTGCTACACTGCACATGCGCAGTTCAGACCGTCTGCAGATAACAGCGTCTAAACGTCTTGTTTTGTGGATTCCCACAATGTGCGCCTTGTCTTTCTACCAGAAACTGAAACAGCAGTCTGGATTATTGATGTAATTTGGCTGCTGTTGCCTAATGTCTCTTTTAATGTGTGAAGTTATTAATTTAATGATGTTAAGCCGATAACTGCGCTCTGTACCCTATGTGTGCAAAACTCATTCAAAGACATGAAATAGTGATGTGGTTACATTGAAATATTAGTGCCTTCGCACAGTTTATGTGCGCATAACCATTGCTGCCCGTCAGGAGAGGCCAGCGTTTTATTTTTGCCAGATGAGGAAAGGGGTCACATCTGGAGCATCTTCTGTGTGACCCGGTTAGCATCCTCACCAGTGAACAACCTCCTGACCTCACAGGCTTTGTGTGTCTGTCATGTGGGAATGAACCTGTGGCGCAAAGCGCTCTGCAGCACCCGAGTCCAATAGGAGCTTAAGTGCAAAGCATCGTTAGCTTGTAATTGTTGGACGAAGTGATACAATGAAAAAACAGAAAAGTTATTTGTGCTGACAAATGTCTCCCGTGTCTCAGCTCATAACTCGTAAACAGACACAATGTGAAACAGCCAGATTCTCTACTTTAGGTCTGATGGTGTTGAAAACAGGCAAAGAGTCGCCTCAAATAGCTTACACTGCCAACACCGTCATTCAGTTCACCTGTCACTTCCCCTTATCCCCATGGCTTTTGTTGTGATATGAAATTGAATGTAATAATGTTATTAATGATAGTAATAATTAGCAAACGTGTATCATAGTCATGGGCGCTGAACAGTACAGACAGTTACTGCACTAAATTGACATGGAGCTTTTTTACAGTTGGTTTATTTGTTTATGTTTCCTTTCATTTTCAAAATTTATCAGAAATCTGGTTTTCCTTGTGGCAGAGGGCTCCTGGGTAATTGTGGGTTTGCATCAGTGAGGATACCTAATCGCCAGGCTGGTTCATAAATCCGTTTCCCAGCGCACAATGAAAAGGGCGGTGGCACTGACAAAAAGAGGGAAAACGACTGTGTCGAATTCATCTCCCCGAAATCAGTGTGCAGATTATATTTGCTGCTCCATTTACGGATCCATATGTAGATAGACGATAAAACTCCATTGTTTCTTTGGGTTTTTTAAATTTTTTTATTAGATCTTGTACGATCATTTTATCCGAGGTGCTGAAATGCAGCCAGCATCGTTTGAGCGAGTGGCTCCCCCTCCCCTTTTGCCCACAGACACCATCACCACATAGCAGAGAGAGGGAGAGAGAGAGAGAGACCAATAGGCAGCATCAGTGAAAAGACTCAGCCTTGCCAGGAGGATAGAGAATTTTAAAAACACACAGACAAAGGAAAACATGGATGCGCAGGGGAAAATTCCCTCCAAACAGGCACCAGAGAGGATGCGGTGGTCGTCCTGCACATAGTCGGAGTTATGCACGGACTATTCCCTCGTTTTTAATGAGGCGGGTGGGGACGCACAGCAAGCTAAAAAGGCGGAAAGATTTCTCCAACCCGTCTGCAAATTCTGCCTGCCTGCGATGGCTGTGACGGCGCGATGCTGTTACAGTGTAAAGGAGAATGTGCCTTTTTCTTTATATTTGGTTATTTTCATACTCAGTGGCCTTACAAATGCACAAATTCGATACTCCATTCCGGAGGAGCTGGAGAACGGGGCACAGGTCGGTGACATTGTCCGGGATTTGGGTCTGGACCTGAGAAAACTTTCAACCCGACGCATCAGAATCACCTCCGACAGTGGACGGAGATATTTCACCATCAACCACAAAACCGGGAAGCTGGTGGTGAGTGACCGCATTGACCGAGAGACAGTTTGTGAATTCAGTGGCACCTGTTCACGTAACCTGGAGGTGGTGTTAGAGAATCCACTTGAGGTGCACAACGTGGAAGTGGAGATCTTGGACGTAAACGATAACGCACCGCAGTTCCCTCGAGATGAGTATCAGCTTGAGGTGTCGGAGTCCGCTCTCACAGGGTCGCGGTTCCACATCGAGGGAGCTCAGGATGCAGATGATGGCTCGAACTCCGTCAAGCAGTACAGACTCAGCCCAAACGACCACCTCACTCTGGACTCCATTAAGCCCTTTTCCAATAATAAGCACATTGAGCTCATTCTCAAAAAGCCCTTTGACCGCGAGCAGATGCCCTCTCATCAGCTTATCCTGACTGCAATGGATGGAGGCACCCCACAGCGAACCGGCACGGCCAAAATCAATGTTCGTATCCTTGATGCCAATGACAATGTGCCTGCGTTTGACAGCTCCGTGTACAAAGTAAAACTGTCTGAAAACTCTCCAAAGGGCGCACTTGTGATCAAGCTAAACGCAACAGACCCTGATGAGGGCTCCAATGGAGAAGTTTTTTACTCCTTCAGCAGTTACACACCTGAGAGAGTCAGACAGATGTTTTCCATGGACACAGACACGGGCGAAATTCGGGTGAAAAACAATATAGACTACGAGGAGACAAACTCATATGAAATGTACATACAGGCAATGGACAAAGGCCCAGCTCCTGTGGCAGTGCACTGTAAAGTAGTTGTAGAAGTTTTGGATGTCAATGACAACATTCCTGACATTGTACTGTCTTCACTCTCCAGCCCTGTACGTGAAGACGCCAGGGCTGACACAGTTGTGGCATTGATCAGTGTGAATGACCGTGACTCTGGACCAAACAAACAAGTAACCCTGGAGATCATGCCCCATTTGCCTTTTAAGATCAAGTCCTTCCGGAACCACTACACCATCGTCACATCCGCCTTCTTGGACCGGGAAACCATCTCATCCTACAATGTAACTGTCAACGCTGTGGATGGAGGCTCTCCACCCCTGTCATCTCAAATGACCTTCAAGGTGGACGTTGCAGACGTAAATGATAACCCACCTCGTTTTGAACAGACATCATACACTGTTTATATTACAGAGAACAATGCTCCCGGTGCACCTCTATGTGTTGTTAAGGCCACTGATGCTGACGCTGGAGAAAATGCACGTATCACTTATACTGTCCTCAATGACAACAATCATGGTATCCCTGTAGCCAGCTACGTCAACATCAAACCTGATACAGGTGAGGCCTATGCCCTGCGAGCCTTCGACTTTGAGAAGCTGAGAGAGTTTCACTTTCAGATTAAAGCCCAGGACAACGGAGTGCCTCACCTCAGCCGTGTGGCCACAGTGTACGTTTACATTATGGATCAGAATGACCATGCACCCAAGATAGTCTACCCACCTGCCAATGGGAGCCGCACCACAGAAACGCTGATGAAAAATGCTGAGGCGGGAGTGTTGGTTAGCAAGGTAACAGCATGGGATGGTGATGCAGGGCAGAATGCTTGGCTGCTCTATGCCTTGGATCAGACGAACACAGACCTTGACCTGTTCAAGGTACATGAGTACACAGGTGAGATTCGCACCACAAGGCGTGTCATTGAGGACAACTCTACTTCCTTCGCTCTAACTGTATTGGTGCGTGATAACGGCCTACCACCGCTCTCCTCCACTGCCAGCATCCATGTGTACGTGATGGAGCTGCCCCCGAAGTTGACCCCGGACCCCAAGCGCATCATCAGGCCCAACAGCCCCCTAATGTTTTCCAATGTCACCCTCTACCTCATCATTGCCCTGAGTGCCACAACCTTCGTGTTCCTGGTCACTGTCTTTGTGCTGGCCATTGTGCGTTGCCATGCCTACTGTACCCAGCCCGGCTCCTGCTCCCCATGTTGCGTATCCAAGAAGAGTGCTCCAGAGGGGGGCACCACAGCAGGTGGTGGTGCAGGTGGAGGAAGACCTGCAGGTGGAGGAGGTGCCGGGCAACCAAACAACAATGTGGCCCTGCGCCGCGACCTCAAAGTGGAACCGCATTATATCGAAGTGCGGGGAAATGGGTCTTTGACCAAAACATACTGTTACAAGACATGCCTGACTGCCACATCAGGAAGTGACACTTTTATGTTCTACAACACAGGACGGCCTCATAGTGGCACCTGGGGCTCAGGCTATGTCACCAGCCACAGTGGACAGAGCCAGATATTTGTACGGCGTCTCAGTATGCCAGACGCAACTGCCATTCAGGTGTGTGTCTGGTGTGATCTCTGTGTTTGTTAATTCAGATTGCTTCACAACAGCAAATACACAGAAAGCACAAGGTATAAGAAGAAAATTCTCAGTTACTATATAGCTCGGGCTTTGCTCTAGGGCGGTGTTTATGCAGTAGGATTGCAGATGACATTTACGGCTCCGGAGCTGTGTTTGATGTTTTAAAAAATATATTTTCTTGCTGCTTTTTTAGATAGATTGTTTTTCTAGTACAAAGTAGCATTTCTATCACTTGCATCCAAGACGGAAACATTTTTGTGCCACTCCCTGGATTGGGTTAGTTTTCTTAAACAAATTCATAGGATCTGTGTCTATCAGGATGAAGAAAGAGGTACAAGCATTTTGTTTGTTTAAATGGTTCCATTATTACCTTCACTTCTTGTTATATTATGAGCCATTCATCATCACGTCTGTATCTTAACATTAGATAGAAGTGTGGGTAGCTTCCCTGGGTTGTGCGTGTTTATTCGAGTGGGTGGGTGCACTTTGATTTGCTGGATGTGGTAGATAGTGTCTTTGTGTGTTCTACGCTTGTTAAAGACCAGTTGTTTGGTGATTCACGGTATAAGATGTTAAAGTGCATCTGCCCTCCACAGTTGTGCAAAGAACTGTAATCAAAATATTTTTCACGAAACATCTTTCTGTCTTTCTCTCTCTTTTTCACTGTCTCTTTCTCTAGTAGACTGGACTAGTAGATTTCAGTAGCTTGTTCACCTATGACCCCACACAGCCAGTGTTATTTGTCTGCTGTGGGCTGTGTGCCACAATATGCAAGTCTGTGCAGGTCCAGAGGGCATTCACTGGTCATCTCTATAGAGAGGTAGTGCAGACTTTGCCAGCTACGAGGACCACCAGTCCCACTGCACCAAAATATCCTCTTCTGGTCACGTACATCCCTGGCACTGAACACTAAGCCAGAGTTTTGGGAATCGGCGAAGAAGCCAGGAATGAGGCAGAGACTGTGTCTGAGTTTCATGTAGATTATACTTTCATTTAATTGTTTCATGGCATAAGGTTGATGAGAAGATGCACGGAGTTGTTTGCATCATTTCTTGTTGTAGTAAAGCAAACAGTATTAATAGGATAACACAAACAGCATTTGTTTTCTACATTATCATGTTTGTCCCAAAGCCTCTGTGGGTCTGTCTGTGCAGTGCAGAAAAGGATATGGGAGAAAATAAGTGATAGAAAAAGGAATAAAGAAATATTTAAGGTAATTATTCTCTTATCACTTGATGTGTTCCTCATTAAATGCCAATCATGTTTGTTCTTGCTATGTAATTAACTGGCAGCGATGTGTTTCTCAGTGCTGTGCCTGGATTGGCTGGCTCAGCGCAGATGAGGCGGGGGATGAAAGGTGATTGGACACAGTGTTGATGGCGGAGGTGTGAGCTCTGTATCCATGCTAGGAGTGTTCACTCAGAGGGAGCGGGAAGAATGGAGAAAAAGGCGAGAAAAGGGTTCAGTGGCCAAACCAAAAGCTTTCTTTATTCCCTGATTTACAATTTAGAGCCAGGCAAGGAAATTAATGCACTAAAAACCCATGGGAATCTTTTTTTCCTGTCTCCACTTAATTTAGTTTCTCCCTTTTTTAAAATGATGAAACAGAATGCATTTGGAATATCAGTAGTATCAGATTTTTGTTTCTTTGTATTTGTTTATATTCATTGTGTGGATTGGTAATATTCTAGTTTTGCCTTTGTGTCTTCCCTTGGGAGTATATTAGACTGCAGACATGTTTAGGTTCCAGATGTTGGTATCTAATGTCTCTATGTGCCAGTGTGTGTTTTCATCTTCCCCATAAACACCATACGGCCAGGCAGACTACTCTCCCTTCGGCCACTGCCATGCCGCAACAGGGCAAACGTTTTACAAACCCATTCAGTCCCATTTGTGGACAATCTGGCCTTATTTTGAATGCCTTTTATTTCTTTGTCTTACTCTCTTCCCATGTGTTGTGCAAATGGTAAAATTAGACAAAGCGCTTTTTTTTTAACTGTGTGTTTAATGCCATACACTCATCTTTTTCCTTTCACTGATTGATTTGATGAGTGATTGTCTTCAAATAATCAAGTTCACCCTTAGTTTCCTGTATGGATAAGTGTTGCAGATGCTACATTATTCTGAATCCCTGTAGACATTCTGCTCTCTTTGAATGACTCCAGGAGGAATACCAGGCTTTTCTCATTAAGACCAACTATTGGATTCCAAGGGTGATGAATGTCCACTGCAGACTCATAGAGGTCAATGCAGCTTCAGCAGCAAGTGAACATCTGTCATATTTGAAAGGAAATGGGATTGCAAATGGGTCTCTTATGAACTGCATGGCCAAGCAGGTAGAGTTTAGTGTCCTCAGTCAGATTGGTTTAGCTCTGTCAGTGGTTTAGGTTGAGATTAGAGAGAATGCAGTCTCGTGGTCTTATGTGGTCAGGTTAACAGCCCATTTTGCTGCACCATGAGCATGATCTTACAGAAGAATTTCTACATATCAATGAATTTTTTATTGTCTAACGACATTTTCTTGGGTTTTATGATGTTTTACCTTAAATTATTTTTGATAATAGTAACTCACAATGAGCGCAGACACTGAGGTCTCATATTTGGATGTCACTAACAAATTGCATCACTAACACATAGCACAGGTTATGGTGGTACTGTCTTTTTGTGTCCCACTGTTACGACGTGTCTATGTGTAGATGCAGAGCTGACAGAGTTAATCTGATATCTGCCCTCCCCTACCCCCTCCTCCCTCCACCTGTGACCTTCACAGGAGTGAAATGAGGGAGGGTGGAGGGTGCAGGGTAAAATGTAGACAGGACTCTGCACAGTTACCATGGAGAGATGTGTCAGACTGACTCAAGCAGACTCTGTGCCAGTGAAACTCAAGGTTTTGATCAGTGTAAAGAGGATATAACAGGGAGAAAGAACTCAGCAGCAAAGGAGAGGGGGTGGTGAATCTCAGAACAGAATAAAGGAAGGGAGGGGGTACGGTGAAAAGGAAAAATACAGACGATAATGGAGGTTGTGCAGAAACCATTATCCAGCAGTGGTGAAAAACATATTTCAGTAATTTTGTGATGACTGATTTTCACATTGTGGAATATTTTGAATGAAAGAGATTGGAGGGAGGGGATGGAAGGCATTTGGTAAACAGCTGTAGCTTTGAATTAAGTCTGTCATCAGCACATACCTACATGTGAGGGTTCTGCAATGTTTCCATGGTAATGGACTGCACCACAACCAGCCAAGTCTGTGGACTAACCCTGGACATGTAGCCTCAGGACCTAATGTGGTCGTGTCACAGTACTAGGGTCAGTGGGCTGCTGAAGTGAAATGTCTGTCTTTTTTTTTTTTTTTTTTTTTTTTTCAAAGGACATGAAATCGAGGAGGGTGGGGGGCATGGGGGTATGGAAGGATAAGAGTGCACGTACAAGCTTCAATTCATCATTCACTTTTCTCTGAAAGCAGGGGCAAGCTGTCACTGCAATGATTATGTGTGTGCGTGTGAGAGAGATTGTGTGTGTGTGTGTGTGTGTGTGTGTGTGTGTGTGTGTGTGTGTGTGTGTGTGTGTGTGTGTGTGTGTCACACATGCACTAGCAGTTCTCTCCATGACTTATTAATGAGATGGTATTGGCTTTCGCCTGTACTTAAGACTCAATTCCTCTCGCTCTCTCTTGCAGCCCAAGGCGCCAAATGCAGACTGGAGATATTCAGCCTCCCTGAGAGCAGGAGGTGTAATGCAGAGGTAAGCATCCCATTTTTTGTCACTATGCAGTAAATATCTCATCACATTCATCATGTTTTGTTGAAAACCAAAACGTGTATAATATACTCGTCCCACCTGAGATTTAAGCAAATAACCAAATCACATACCATTCTCTAATTGACTGATTTTAAACCCCTCCACCCCTTTCTGAAGACTTACTACCATTTCAGAAAACTTGCTAACAAAGTTTCATGCAACCACCATCCATGTAACATATCCTCAAATAGTCTACAGAAAGGGCTTCAGTATGCCATTGCGGCATACTGTGTATTCAAGATGTAAAAGCATATGAACATAAAGTGACATGTGACTAAGCTAAACATTAAAGCAACATCATTCTTCTGTCAGTTCCAAGGGAGAAGCTCTGTCATCCTGAAGCCTAAGCCAAATATAATAATTTCATACTGACAAGTCAATCTCCATTATGATTTGTCCCTGACATGTATTTCTGAAGCAAAGCTTTGCATATACAGATAATATCCATCTAACATTCCTTAGCAGTTTAAAAGGAGATAAAATAAACAAAATAGTCATTTGTTTTAAAAAGATTAAGACTCATGGTATCTTACATATCTGTTAACACCCTTTTTGTTCTCTCTAAGTTAGTTAATGCTAGCGAACCAGTTGATGCATAGTTTGTGATGGGAATAATTAGTCCACTAGCTTTCAACCCAGAGGCATGCTGTTACTGAAATATTATTTTAATGACTTAATAGAAGATAGTCAAGTGATATGTTTACCTTTAAAAAACCTTTGTGTTGGTGTTTATGTTGTGTCTTATGTCTGTCAATGAGGTCTACTATGCAGTCTAATCCACTCTTTACATGTCGCTAAATTGGTTTTACTTTGTCGCAATGGAATAAATAACACCATCATGAAAAATGTAAAATGTCCTTATCGCATAACCACCTGGAAAAATTCATAAAATGTCTTCAGACCCATACCCGTCTTTGTACCACAAATTTAGCCAGGTGAGGCGTTTGTGCTCATTTACAGGTCTATTCCAGTAAAGATGTCTCATCTTTGCTGTAGCTGTTGCTCAGCTGTGATTGCAGTGCTGAGGGGAAGGGGTTGGACTTTGGGATCAGTCAGTTCCAAAACAGAATAATTACCATCTTTTTTTTACCTATTTACATTTACATTTCTTAATGCCTATTATTTCTGTTAAACATACAGTTAAATTATGAGAAACCCCCAAATGGTCCAAAATTGATTAAAACATCTAACTGTAATAATATGAAATTATTACCTCAGTAATGACCATTGAAAACAATTGAGTGTGAAATATGAGAGAAGCAACACAGTGAGGAGAAATACAGTTATAAAAGGCTCTCTCAGTGTTAACAGACAGATGGAGAACTGACAGGAGGGAGGGATAAGCAGAGCGGGGGTCAGTGATGGATGAAGGGCAGGTAGTCAGGTGGACAGATGGCCTATCAGGGACACGGGGATTGCTGCATGACCACACCAGTGATCACGTTACCCGTAACACACTGGGTTGTTACCTGCTGTGAGATCAGCTGGACACTACCAAATCAAGGGTCATGCTCGGCATGCAGCTAGGCTTAATGATTTTGACAACAAAGATATTTCAGTCTATTTATGTATCATCTATCATATCTATATAACCTCTCTAACCTATCCACGTCCTATAGATAGATATGGCATAGATGGATAGATTTGAGATAGACACATACAGAGAAGTTATGTTCCTGTGAATATGGCAGTGTTATAGAAGAGACAATCACATTAAATGACATAGTGGACAAGCTCCAGCTCAACAGCATTTGTCTGTTGCAGCTCAGAGACGTGCCTCCTGAGACCCATATATGTAGATGTTTTACATGTCATAGCATGTTTTACTTTATTTGTATTGATCTGATCTTTATTTATATTTGAGTGCTACTGTCAAGTTTGCAGACAAAATGCAGTGCCAGATGTCTTTACCTCAACTCATATGCAGCCTGGATCATGCAGTTTAGATGTGTTTCCATTATGTATACATTATCTGTATAGACACACATACAGCACGTATGTATTTATGTGTGCATGCTGATGTCCGTGTCAGATTAACAAGAGTGAACCATGTTGAGTGTCATTAATGTAACACAGATTCCCTCATAATTACAGTAGAGATTAATGAGAGTTTATGTGCTTGTGTGAAGCAGTCTGACATATTAAATCTTTCTTGTGACTCACTACCTCTGATGTGTTTGAGTTTGACTATCCCCCCTGTCCCAATACCAAGCCTCACAGAATGTTATCTATTTATACACTGACATAATCAGAGCTTGTAGGAGATTTGGATACCACACCCAAACACCATGTAATGGCACTGACCTATTTCATTTCATTTAATCTCTGGCGGAATGCACAACATTTCCTCCTAATTGTGTTTTTAGGAGTGTGTATCTGGGTTCATTTTGTCATCACTGTAGTTTTGATTTGCAACAAATGCATTTGGCCTTATGGAAAATGATGAGGAAGCATGTGGTTACAGACAGTAGGTGAAAAAGAGCTGATGAGGAATGAGAGAGAAGGACAGGCATTAGCTGAAAAGTGTATCATCAACCCAGTGTTTGCCATTAATATTTGATCAGTGTACCCAGATGATGCTTATGCTTAGCAGCACTTAAAATGGCCTCCATTGCCAGATCCCTTTTCTTCTCCACACAGAACCACTGTACATGGGGATCTAAATTCATACATCTTTTACCTGTCTTTAGCACCGATAAACTACACACCCACACACTCTTATTTACAGAACTCTATTTCAATACTCCCTGGTTCTTAAGATCTTTGATGAAGACTGAAAACTTCTCATTTTCAGGAGGTAAAATAATTATTGATGCTTCAGATTTACACAAATCACCAGCAAGAAATAGCAGCTCACACAGACCTTAGGAAAGGTTTTAACCTCCAGAGAACTAGTTTATACTCAGGGACAGGTCAGGGAACAGTGGTCAGGTGGACTAAAGGGGAACAGTAAGAGCCAGAGTACTGTTTTAAGTAGGTTTATATGTTTCTGTATTTGGTTTACCTCTTTTTACTTCTAGTCTAGATTTAATCTGCTGGTAACACCTAAATGGAGAACTGTAGTTTGTAGCAGCATTTCTGTTGCTGTTGTTTAGTGCTGGAGAGACTCTGGATTCTTTCTCTAGAGGGGAGGTGCTGAAATCCCACAAAGCTGGTGTGAAAATATAAGGACAGTCATCTATAATCCATAATCCAGAGAATGTCAGGAAAATGTAGGGTGAATACTTTAATCCTAATCTGAATTTCTCATTTCTGGGATTGCGTTTGCGGCACACACAAAGTACCTAGGTTTGAATATGTAATGTTGTGTATTATAGGAGACAGGAGAGTTGGATATGTGGGAGTTTATATTTTAGTCACATGAAACAATCATAACATACAGTCAGCAAAGTACAAAATTATTTCTTTGGATGCCTTCTATACTGTATGTAGGAGAATACTTTACCAGTGTGTAATATGTGAATGTGTGTTTTTGTGTTCCAGCTCAGTGCATATGGAGGAATCCTCGGTAATGCAAGGAGCCCAGGGGGTCCTGGTTCAGAACTGGCCCACTGCATCCAGCGCCGCTGGTAAGAATCAGACAAGCTACTTTCAGATAAGCCAATCAGAACTAACTTCAGCAGTCGCATGGACACTTAATTAAAGTAAGAGGTCTGCTTTGCACACATGGGCCCAGTCTAGTCCTAAAAATCCAAAACAGTGACATCCATTTAAGATTTAGTTTATGGATCTCTGTGCAACACATTCCATGACACAGAACCAGACAAATCTGACTACCAATGATACCAATAACTGTACATTCCTCAAGAGCTTATCAAACCACAAGAGAGTAATAAAATGAGGGAAACACTGATATCTGCTGCAAGATCACCCCAACCCACTCCTTCCACTTCCCATTGCTGCAGGGAGAGGAAATGACATGTGCCACGTAGGTGGAGATGGATATCTCTGCTCTCTGTAGCAGGAAGAGAGACAATACAGAGACAACGAGAAAGAGAGAGAGGGCCGATAGTTGATTGGATTATCAGCAAGATGTTTACGGAAGAATAAGCCTCTGAACCACAGAGGACAAACATTAGAGAATACTTCAGAGAAGAATAATGAAACATAATTACGTTCCGTCTTCTTTTAATATGAATCTCTCTCAACCTGTAGCTTTTTTATACACATAATCACAAAGTCCAGGGATGAATGATGTCCGCAACAGATAATATGGTATCTCTTTACTCTTTATAATGTAGTTGCAGCAGCTATAACAACATTTACCTGTACCTAATAAAGTGGCCACTTATTGTATGTATCTGTGCTTTGCTACAGACAATGTGCAGTTAAATTCTAGCAGTTTTGCAGTGATGGATTTTAATATTGCTCTCATGTTAAACGATCTTTGAAAGAATTTAAGCCATCAGGCATTTCAGTCGCAAGACAGTCTGTGAAAATGCAAACCTGACTAAAATTCAAAGTGTTATTCAAGTAGAGGGATAATTATTGACAGCGCTTTTACTGTTAAGCAGCTGCCGGCAAGTGACGCACATGGAAAAGTGTCAAGTGAGCTTGCTGCTTGATAATCATTAAGTCTAAATTTAACTTTTTACACCTTTTGCTGCATCATTGTTGTCACGTATGCAGGAATATTGCAAGGGTGGAACAGACTTACATGCAGTGTATCCACCTCACTTATAAAGACTGGAGCGTTGTCCTATGTTAACTGATGATGACAGGAGGGTCACACTCGATGCAGAGAAGTAGCTTTATTTTAAAGCAGCAACAGTTTTTGGCGTTTATCAGGATGGAAAAGACTTCACCGAAGCTCAAACAAAGCACTGCAAAAGGAGCTGATCAGAAAACAGTGCTAGATGAATCGTAAGAACAGGAACACTGGAGCAAAACAAAACTCAAAATGACAGCATACCCAATGCTAGACGACATTTCACGGACATTGTAATGTGAATGTCATTGCATATGATGCCATATCCCCTGCCCCTAACCAAGATTTATGACCAAATGCATACACAATGTCAGCGCTATCCATGCATTGAGGAGAATTCACTTGTCATCTCTTGACTTCCCTCATGATGACATGGCAAGTGGGGTCAAAAAGGATTAAGACTGAAATAGGGACAAGACTGCCCTGGTAGAGAAAAGTGAAGGAGGAGACAGGCAAGGGAACGCAATAGACGTATGTGCAATGAGAAGATTGGAGCAAGGAGGACATTGCAATGAAGTTTAGATTAAGAGGCGATTTGTTGTAATTAAGAATGTGGAGATGGCCTGGCCTGGTGTCTTTTATAGACAGGAGGCTCTGGGGCATGGGCAGGCAGACAAACTACCCACACACTAACTACTGTCTCTTCCTATCCACACGCACAGCCTCCTCCGCTCTGCCATCGATTTCTTGCCTTGGCTGAGGACTTACAGACTGCAGGCACTTCAAAACATGAGAGATGGATTGATAGAAAGAGGGAGAGAGTGAGGGAAAAAGAACAGGCAGCTGTGACGTCTTCAGGGTGGGTCAGTGGTAACAAGATCAGCTGGCGAGGATTTAAGGTGGTCCAATTAAGCCATGGCAGTTCAAGAACAACACACACATCTTGATTTGCCTCTAGGCCAGCTGTCCCTTCTTTATCTCATTGTTAGTCAGATTAAGAATGGAAATATTAGCTAGGGGCTATATTAGCTTCAAGTAAAATTTTAGGGTTGGATTAAGGATGATTCAGCATTAAGCGCATCATATAATATGAAAAATCTTTATTTATGGTGCTTTACTGGAGGACAAGATAGAGAGATTTGTCTCCTGACTTTCTACTTGATTCTGTTTATCAGAATCTTTGTCTCAGAAATGAGAGAAATGGAGATATTGATTCAATGTGGCCTGTCACATCACTATGAGTCATAGGCTGTGCTATTTATAGTTAAATTGTCTTGTTTGTTAGGCAGGTGGTGGTCCTTAGGTGGATAGCAGCAGTATATGGTAGTTTAGTGTGTCGAGGGAGTTGTATCAGTCTGGCCACTGTACCTACAGGATGCTGTTCTGCCTCACAGTCTATTTTTTGTTTCCGTGTGAGACACGGAGCTACAGTCGACAACGCCCCTGTCTCTTCCCCTCTGATTTAGACTGCAAACGTTGGTATCAATTTGTGCGTGTGTGTCGCTGCATCTTGTTTTGTGTTTTTGTATATACGCACCTATATGTGTGTGTGTGTGTGCTTGGCTGTGTTTTCAAGTGTGTTTTGGCTGCTTTGTGTGTGACGCTCCTGCTGTGACAGATGGAGCGCAGCCCACACCCAGATTAACAGACCCACATTAATGAAATCAGGGCTCTGCTTGCTGTCTAACTCTCTCTCCCTATCTGCTCCTCGCTCCCTGTGTGTCCTCCTCCTCTGTCCCCCTCTCTCTATATCACAGCTCTGTCTTTTAACCAAGAGCACATTCAGACAGAACTGTGCATAAATTGCAACCATCCCCTGGAGAGATGGGCAGAGAGAGGGAGAGAGAGGAGGGAGCTGGGAGGTTTTGCTAAGTGAGAGATTAAAAAGAAACAAGAGACTAAACAATGAAGGATAAGGTGGATAGAAAGGTAGAGAAGTAATGGACATAAACGTTTTTTTTTGGGAGGGGTGACAATGAGTAAATGAGACTGACTGACTGTAGCAAAGTCTGCAAAGGAAAGAGAGGAAGCTGTGTGAGGCTGCTGTTGCTAGGGGAGAGTGGTTAGACTAGAAAGAGTGAGAGAGAGGAGGAGGAGGAGGAGAGAGAGCTTGCAGCATTATTCTCCATCAGCACAAGCACTGTCACCATGACTCCTACCAATGTCCTACTGCTTCACTGGAGGATGTAGTTTCCACGGCAACCATTCATGGCCCCTAATATTGGCAGGAGAGAGAGGAGGGGAGTGGGGCTGTTATATACAGGGAAGTGCAAACATATGGTGTGGGACATAAGGTACTGAAAGTGGGGGAGGGGGGGGGGCAGATTGTAGCATTAGGTGAAGGACAAGTTAAAACAGGATGGTGGACAGTGATAGATTTAAAGGAGGGAGGGAAATGTTTGGAAAGTGAGAGTTGGAGTTAAGAGGTGTAAAGGGAGAGAGAGCAGAGAAGTGAGTAACAGGAGGAGAGTGACCTACATTCACTGGGCGGTGGTATACTGCAGAGGTGGATGCAGGTCTGCTGTTTTCTCTATCACCCCAGATTACACACACACACACACACACACACACACACACACACACACACACACACACACACACACACATACACAGGAGCATATACACAGAGGAATGGAGAGAGACAGATTTGATTAGAGTTAGCGCTAATCAACTGCAGCAGGCACCTGTCAAGGCAAAAATACACTCAGGGGTAAAGGCAAAAGGCCAAGTGAGGGGGAGAAAGTGTTGAGAGATGATGGAGAAAAAGATGGACAAGACAATACTCATTCATGCATCGTTTTGCTTCGTCAGTGCTTCAGGGCTAGGGCGTTTGAACTGCTATGTTGAATTTAGGTCCATGACCCCGTCCGTTTCATTTTCTGTCTCATTAGGAAGGAAAACGTAAAGGAGAGATAAAGCTAGGAAGCTGATTAAATTCAAGGCTGCTTGTCATACTTTATGGCTACAGTCTTTCAGTTAATGTGTATGTGATAGGAAACAATTTTAAGCACAATCCGAAAGGTAAGGTAGAACAGTCTAGAAGCTGTCAGGGACTTTTCACTGTTTCTGAATCCCTCCTTCCCATCTGTTTCCTATTCTCGACTTCAGTTATTTGCTCTCCTTTATTGTCACTCTGTTTTCGCGTTGCCACCCTGTGCTCTCTGAGTCTTTAAATATCTCGCCAGCTCTCTCTCTCCCTCTTTCTCTCTCTGGAGAATAAATCAATTCCTACTTCTCCATTTATTGTTATAGCACCTACACATACTAACATGTACTGTACACACACAGATACACAGATAACAATTCAAAACTCCTACACATACACCAACATTCAGTGTTATTTTTATTGCATTAAATCCTGTCACTTGGGATTGCTTGTGTCCACCATCTGCCACATGATCCAGCTGGGAGCAGCTACAAGGTGTTCAACCTGGCATGAAACCCAAGCAGTAACACAAACACAAAATTGTACACTCAGATATGCATATGTAGAGGTGTAATTGCTCTTAAACACCTGTAACCAGCCATCATTATTTTATTTTTAACCATGACAGTTTTATTTCTGTACTTCATTTACTGTTAGCTGATTGGGGGAAAATATGGTAATTTATGCAGGCACCCAAATGTATTCCTCTATCACCACCCAGGCACAGCAGTGAAAACACAGACACATGAATAAGAATTAGGTTTTGAATAGACAGCAACATCACATTTTGTTTTTATCAAACTGTACACACACGCTGCACAGCACACTACCAGACAAAGGTGCTGTCCTGGAGAAGGGCGTGGTCCCAGCTGACTGTTTGCTATCAAACCTCACAGATTTCTCCACCACTGCAGTGTGAAAAACAAAACGAAGTGCACCTTCAGGATCTTTTAAATCCATTCTCCCTCCTCCCACCCTCCGTTTTTGGTAGTGAACATCGTGTTTCATATCTGCATCCTTGCACTTCCTGGCCCCTCTTCTTCCTCCTCCTCCTCCTCCTCCTCTTCCTCCCAAGCTCGTTATGTAACGCTGCACTGCGCTCCACTGCGCTTCTGCCCAACTGGCCGATGGTAGGGTGAGACAAGGGGATGAATAAAGTAGACGTGGCAAAAATGGAGCTTGGGTGATTTAAGTGGCTGTGAAAACCTTGAGGGCTGCAAAGGGACATTTACACTCAGAGGATTAAAGGGGAGGAATCAGAAAAATCGCACACTATGTTGCAAAATTATTGACTACAATGGCTTGTGTCACTCTAGTTTTTCATATACAGAGGGTTTAGAATGTAATAGGGTTGGGGGGCAACAGTGGTCACTATGAAAATAAGAAGCCATCCTCGTCTCTAATGTGCCTGGTAGTTATCACTGATGGACAAGCTGTTTAATACCCAATCACATTAATGTTACCGTAAACACTGATAGGCATGATTAAGACTCTTGTCAATAACTTGGAGGGACGGGTGCTGGCTGGCTGAGTTTTCACGCTAGATTAGAGGAAAGGTCAGAGGAAATGAGAGATAGAGAGGAGGGGTGACATGGGAATGAGAAGGAGGGAGGTTGTGCGAGAGGAAAAGAGAGGAGAGCGGAGAGGGAGTTTTGCTCTGCAACAGCCATCGACAAATCAGATAGAAGAAATGGTTGTATGGAGATTAGCAGTGGGTGAGGTGAGTCTGTTACTATCACGAACGAAGAGAAGGAGAGGAAAGGTAACGAGAAAATGATGTGAGACATAATGAAACATATTATGAGAGGCACCAAAAGGCTGAGATGACAGATGTGTGCGTAGTTTCCCTTCTCAAGTCAGTTCACATAGAATCACTATTGTCATCATCGTCATCAAAATGACATAGGTTGTTAGAAATATTGAAAAAAATAAAAACACATAACGAACCTCCCAGAGCAGTGAAGACTGTTATGATAGTAGCTTTTCAGTTGCATCAGAGTTTAACACAGCCAGACTACACTATGCCCCGTGATTCGTTTTCTTTCTTCTTTTTTAAGACATTGACCCTTTTTAAGAGAGTTATCCTGCTCTGCCTCCCCCCTTTCCATCTGTCTGCTCTCAGCATGACTCATCACTCTCCGGGGTGTTGTTTTGTTTATGAATGTAAGTTTGCATGGGTGCACTGGTGTCTCATCAAGTTCCCACATTGGGTTAGACAGGTAATTTCTTGGAGGCAAGAGAGTGGACACTTTGGAGCAAAGCCAGCACTCCAGTATTCTGCATTTATCATTTAAAATTGTTGTTCTTCCTGATTTCCTCTTGAGATTATAGAATCAGGGTCATGTTTCTGCTGGGGGAGTCAGATGAGGACTTATCAACTGGGGGAAGACTCTTTTGCCTTGAAAATGAATGCGACTCTAGCTGTCTTTGTGTCTTCACAGAGATTTCATGTGGAGCAAGTAGTGACTGGATCTAGGCTGTCCTGTTCTAATCTTCTCAGTCTCTTTGTCATATTCTGTCCTCTCTGTGCAGCTCTTGCAGCTGTGCTGTCGTAGTCAGTGAAAGCATGCACGCTTTTTGGGGAATAGTGATGTGAAAAAAATTCAAATTCATGACCTATTTAATTCTTGTATAGAGGTCCAGTGTCTGATTTTTCAAAAACATCCAAGGGAATTTAACATGTTAAAAATGACATTTCACACTATTGGGTTGCAACTAATGGTTACATTTGTGCTTATTATTTTCTCCATTAATCATCCAGTCTATAAAATAGGGCGAATAATACCCGTAATAATTTCCTATAGCCCATCATGACAGACAGATAACTTTTTTTGTCCAACCAGCAGTCCAAAACTCAAAGATGTTCCATGTACAGTGTTGTAAAACAGGAAAAATTAGCAAATCATCTCACTGGAGAAGCAGGATCCTGAGAATGTTTGTAATTTTTTTCTTGAAAAATGACTTAATTGATTAAGCAATTATCAAAATAGTTGCAGATTAATTTTCTGTCTGTCAACTAATTGATTGCTGAAGTTAATCGTTTCAAATCGACTTCAGACAAGATGTTTATACCCTTACTAGAGTTAGTGTACATTTTAGTTCACATACACAAAAAAGTTAGTTTAAATGCCATTGTCTGCTTCAACTTGTGCATTTCCCCTGCAGAAGAAGGAGCTTTGCAGCAGTATGTGCCGCTATGACTGATTAGGATTGTACGCCAAACAGGAGACATCATGTTTGCTGTGGATTTACTCTGCAGATCTTTCACTCTGAACAGGAATCACTGAGAATTAGTAATCAAAAATGGTGAAATACGGAAGGGAAGACAACTAAGAAGAGTTAGCAAAAAATATGAATTGAAAGCAAGGGTAAAGATTAAAGGGGGAAGATTGGAGTACATCACATTTCAAAGAGAAGAGTAATAGAGTCCATCATCTCCACAAATTAAAGCTTCCTAGTTATTTCTGGCTGAATTAGTTTCTCATTATTCATCATTCTGCATCTCTATAACTAAGCAGTTCAGTATTTTAACAGCCAAACACATTAACTGCATCTGTGACTCTTGTTGGTTCTCACTGGTGTGATGGAGAATGTAGGTATGTGCCTGTCCCTATCATAACCTTAACCACTATTTGTTGTATCACTCAGGTCATCATGACTGGATGAATTTCATCTTACATCCCACAGTACATTCATAGTTTAGTCAGAATTACATCTGCAGTCTCTTTGTCCAGCTGCATTTAGACAGCTTGTTTGGTGCAAGAGATGCAGCAGAAGAAAACTGAAAATAAGCAATCTAGTGTATATTCAGGGGCTTGCTGGGTAAGAAAGGGGTAAGATAATATTGGAAGCTGGTACTCTCTGCCCTGGGTACTACATGAGGTCAGGCTTCCTTTCCAGACACTGTTCCTTCTGGTTGGATGGAGCCCTGCTCGTTTAATCTCCCCTTTGGAAAGAACTCAGAAAAGGAGTGAGAGAAATAAAAGGAATATGTGAGGGCAACTGTGGCAAGTAGGTCATTGCTGTGAGGAAACAACCAAAATGACAGGGTCTTTTTTGCTGGTAGAGTGTCTTTAAGTTTGTTATATACTGCACATAGACAGAAACCAGGGTGTGGACAGATTGGATTGGTTGTCCTGCATTTTTCAAGGAGTTATTTATGTATATGTTCTTTACACCCTTACATTAACAGAGTATAAGCCTTGTGTTCAAATTCAACATAAGCAAATATCTGCGCAAACATACAACAGCTATGTAAAGCAGCAAATACTGTACCTGAGAAAAGTGAAATGCTGCTTTTCTTGCAAAACAGTTTAGTTAAATTTCACTGAAATACCACAGTTTTAATTCATGACCTTTCTCAGCCTTTAACATAATGATGAAGCGTTTAATGTTTCATCAAACAGTGCCACAGATGTTAGCTTTGGCCAGGGGGGAGCCTTTGATTCATTGCCCACTTTGCAGTCTCTTCTTGGAAACCTCCCATTAAGTTCCACCACCTCCTGCCTTTTATAAAATGTCATGGCTGTTTCTCATAGAATGCCACTCATTATTAACCGATTAAGATTTTTACAGTGGCCGCTGTGGAGATCAGTGAACTCTCCTTACAGTCAAACTTTTGACACAGTTGGACTGATCTATGTATATACATGTGCAGGGCACATTTGCAGCGTGCCTTTCATTTAATTTGCGGCAGATCATTTTATGGTCAGTCACAGAGGCTGCCTCCTACATGCACGTTCTGTGACTCAAAAGTTGCAGTTCAGTGGTGAGATATGTCTGATTCTGGTTCTGAGAAGATATTAAAATGTATCATTACTAGAGACATTAGTTAATTACATTACCAAAGGTTGCAATTCATCCCTGCATAACAAAAATATGAGTGTCTATTACTGATAAAATGAAAAATAATGTTAATAGTAAATATAGACCATGAATAATATTTATTTATAGAAAGAGTTGTGATGATACACAGAAGGAAAGGTTATGGAGGAAAAATGCAACCCACCACAATGTACCTGTCATGCTAAGGTATTTTCGTTCAGCAGCAGCTCAGCAATCATCAGTTATACATTAAGTGCATAAACATCTGTGTTGAAAAAAAGAAAAGAATAATAGGTCGTTAGAAAGAATGGCAGATTACTATAGACACTAATAGATAAATACAATATCTTAATGTTTTATAAAACAGAGGACTGTACGCACCTGCTCATATTTGCATCTGTTCTTCAGAGACAGATCATTTTCCACATAAAACTGACCCTGCAAATTGAGTGAACGTTTGTAAATTCAGCAGAATGTGTAATATCACAGCCTCCCCTATCATGTCTTCCTCGGTTATTTGTTCAGCGCTCCCTTTAACATGCATGCATGAAGGACAGACACAACCTCAGATGACAGGCAAATTGTGCTTCCAGGCTGGTGTGTCTGTTTCATAAATAACATTCATGACATTAATTTAGGTGTAGAATACATTATAAATGAGGTGCAAAAGGCTTAGTAAATCTCACCTAGTGTGTCTGAAGAATTTTGCCAATGAATAATATGTGGCTGCAGTCTGGAATTTGTGTTTTTTTTTACATTACAATATTGAGATCGTGTAATATAATGCTGTCAAATTTGATGTTGTTTGTAAGTAAGAAAATCATAACATTTGATTTTATTTCATAACCACATCTGTTTGAAGCAAATAAAGAGCAAATAATAGCCTATCATTGTCCTCTCTGTTTCTTTCAGATGGTGAAGGGGGAGAGGTGTCCCCCCCAATGGGGGCTGGTGTAGACAGTAACAGCTGGCACTTTCGCTATGGCCCCGGCGGTCCTGGTGCACCCCCACAACACCTGAAGCCTGGCGAGGTTCCCCCAGAAGCCTTCATCATCCCTGGCTCACCTGCCATCATATCCATCAGACAGAACCAGGGAGGAGAGGACGACAAGAGCGATTTCATCACCTTTGGAAAGAAAGAGGAGGCCAAGAAGAAGAAAAAGAAGAAGAAGGAGAAGAAAGACAAGAAGGATAAGGGCAAGGATGATGGAGATGAGTAGAGGAGCAGAAAGAGAAAACAGCAAAGAAGAAAAGGGCGTTGTTAAAACAGAGGTACCAACCAAAGTCCACTGGGCAAAAAGAAAATGTGAAAACTATCTTAGATTTTCCGATTTCATTTTATGACCTATTTTCACTGATAACATTTTAAAGCTCTTTCTGTTATGAACCTGGCCTTACCAAGATTTATTTTGCCTTCAGCCCCTTGCTGAGGTAAATTATTGATCTTGCCTTGATAAACAATAAAATGATTGATTTTGCTCCAAGCCCCTATGTGCCTATACACCCTGAGTCAACTCATGTCAGTCATCCTTTCCATTAAGGAAAGACTGCTCTTTGCCCTTGTCTTGAATTTTTTCTCCTTTAACCCACTGGGCACGTTGGCACCTCTGTCTTACCCCCTCCCCAACTATAATGTGTAAACCATTCTCTTTGAGAGAAGACAAATACTTTGTACAAGAACAACGAAAAGCTCTGTGCCAGCCAAGGAAAAGAAGAATGACATAGAAGATTGAGACAGATGTATGTGATCTGGAGCTGGACACACACTACTTGTAAATAGCACAGACGAGAGTCACTGAAACTAAGGCTAACATGACACTGCTGCAGATTCCTCTGGTAATTACCAACAGTGTTTCCTGAGATCTCAATGAAACCACATGCACACACACGCATGCTCACACATTCAAACATGCAAACACAAATACACACTCTTGCCATGACAAAGTGAACACGGAAAGCACTTGAGACCTAGGGAGAAGGAGAGAAATTAAAAAAAAAGGAGAGAAAAACAACTGACATCAAAGAAATGTGCTTAAAACCAGACACTGCAAGCTTTTTGCCCTGCACAGTCGCCTATGCGGTGCACACGTGTACATCAGCCCTCTCAGGATGGAAGCAGCATCCTTTGCAATCACTCTGTTTTTGCTCACTGCATTTGAAGGACACAGAGAGCTTCATCTCCAGCCAGAACCCCAGCTGAGGAATGCAGAGAGCACCGGAAAGATGGAGAGATGGGAAGTTACCTCACATTCTCCTGAGGATCACAAAGGGGAGAGTCCAGCTGAGCTGGCTTGTGACTCCGCATTCAGTCAGTGGACTCTGATGAAACCGAATACAGATTATTAGAGTCTCGAGATTTTGATAACACCTTCTCTTCCCTCCCTGCCGCAGCAAAAGCCTGATGCTTTCTGCTTTGAATGTTTGGTAGCAACCAGTCCTTACCTGAGTTTACAACTGCTCACCTGCTTGTACTAGCCCCAAGCTGCCACGAGCCATCCTCCCCTCCCCCAACTGCCTTTTTCCCCACAGTCACCCATCTCACTAACTGCCTCTTCATGTGATGATAAAGTTTGTGAACTGATTCTGTTTTCATTTATTCTCTAAAGAGATTCATTATTACATACTCTGGCTTTTTTTTTTTTCCTTCTTCATAGCTTTAACTGCTTTTTTGTGTGTTATGCCCACACCCCCATCTACCCTCAGACACTGCTCCTAACCCCCACTCTGACCCCCTGCTCAGGATCGATCCTGGCTATGGCCTGCTCTGAACATTGTGGTGTGCTGAGAACAGCATGGAGTAATGTGGATGAGGCCTGGGGAAGCCCAGTCGGGGGGTCAACACCCTGAACTCTTGTCAGATGTCTCTCTAAGTGCAAAACGGTTCAGTGCTTTTAACTTGTGAATACTACAGTTCGCTGTTCATTTCCTGTTTGTAGCCACTGATGAGAGGGGACTAGGTGGGATGAGGCCGATTACAGGGGTGGAGGACTGGGATGACGTTAGGAGACAGGTGCCGTGGGCTGGCCCTCCACCTCCATGTACAAGAGAAGAAAGTTGTTCTCCACATTGATTGTTTAGGATTGTTGAGTCTCACATATTAGCTTTTATGTACGCTGTAAATGTAGCGTAGACTTCTCATAGATTGTCTCTACATTAGTAATTGAAACCTGCTAAAAATATGGGTATCAAGGGATTCATATCCCACAGCTATATCCCACCAATCCTCTCTCAGGAGGTTTTGAAAAAGGGGCACACACATGCCTCAAAACCTGCTTCTGTTGGTTCCCCTCCCCTGCCTGTAACTTGTTGCCACGTCCCCAAAGTTTTGCGGCTCAGTATGACGTCACTCCATTAAGTGGCTGCTGCATGTACTGCTCTAAGGAAACACATACTATATAGAGAAATATATATATAAATAGATAGATGGCTATGATTTTATTCTTTTGTATTATCATTTTTCTTCATTATTCGCACAGGAGATATTTGTATGTACTTCTGTCTCTGCCAAACATCTACGTACTACAATCTTCACGCTCCACAGATGTTGTATGGCATCCACTAAACCTCTTTAGATATTTGTAAATGCTATAGTGTGATACCTTTCAACGCAAGTTTATTATTTTTGTTTTACCAACTATGATTTTTGCTTTTGAGAAGAAGCAAAGCAAGAAAAAAAAGGAAAAAAAAAACACTCTGTGTCTGGCTTTGACATGACGATCTAACTAACACTGTAATATTGTAACTGAAATATGTATGATCCTATGATGAGCTATCACTTCCCTTTCACTCTTAAAAAAAAGAAAAATGACAGAAAAAAATATTCCAGTGTAAAAAAAAAAAAGAAAAAAGAAAAAAAAAGGTATATGTAGTGTATGCTTGTGTTTAGTGAGCGTTCATGCTGTCATTCTTTCCCAATGTATGGTGGTGAACTATGGTGGCAATGTGCTGTCCTTAATGGATCAGCCCAGATCTGTTGTAAAACCCTTTTTTGTACACCCGCTCATCAATTGTAACAGTGAAGTAGTGAATTTCATTTATTTCATTTATTTTCTGACTTTTTTATTTTACCTAAATGGATACAGTGGTAATGTGTTTTGTTTATAAATCACTAATAAAGTTTTCTTTCTTAAAAATACATTTTGAATTTATTGTCTTGTGGGAATTTATGTGTGTGTGTGTGTGTGTGTGTGTGTGTGTGTGTGTGTGTTTAGGCCTTTTGCTTTCTCTACCGTTCATTTGAAGAGGTATTACAGTAGAATTGGTCACTTATTGCAAACAAATTGACTGCGGGGAATGAGTAAAAATACAGAATATTGCTTTTTTTTCACTTTTTATTAAATTTATAATTTTGGATTTTGATCACAGTTATTCTGTATCTTTTAAATACTAAGTAATGAATAACACTGTTTTTAATTAAAATATAGCCTTATGTAATGAAAGCCTTAATTAGAAATCAGAATCAGAATTGTTCTTATTTTACAGATGAGAATTTTATCTCCAGAGAGATAAAAAAAAGGGTCAATGCAACACTCCAGAAGAGTGGGAAAAGAATGGATCAGTAAGAGAGAGAACGAGTACATCTCTTCACATCAGTGACGGACTGACAAACTATGTACAGGCTGCTCTCCTCTATCACATATGCTCACATCCCTTTTCTTTCTCTGCACTGGCAAGCACTCAGAAAGTCTCATTCCCTGCAGAGATGAGAGACACAGTCAGAATGACCTGCCCAACAATGATGCCTCATTTCTCCTTGTTGAAAGCCATGGTCACAGATGGTCCAAACACTCCCTTGTGAAAGGAAGCTTCCAGATGCAACATAATTTAATAGAGTGGCTAAATAGATTTATTGTCTCCCAGTGGGTGAGTTTGCAGAAAAAAGCACAATAGAGAGACATCAGTCATGCTGGCCTAGATAAAATGCAGCAATGATAATCAATGCTTTCATACAGTCATCTACTCAGACTGTGAGCTCAGTATTTTCCGAAAGGGTCATTTAGAGCTCTGGAAGCCACAACAAAATCCCCATTTTGTTGTAATTTGTTGCCCAGAGCAGATAAAAATTTCTCACTTGGCTTTTAATCTCATGGCTGAGAGTAAAATAGATCTGTCTGTGCATTCTTGAATCAAATACTGATACTGCTCTTAAAATAAATAAAGTTCATGAAGTCTATCTCTTCAGTTTTGGCTTTCATTCTGCACGCAGAGATTGGAGATAGCAGTGAGACAGGTTCAAGAGTTCGTGTTAAAAAAATGTTAAAATGCTACATCCCTTTTTTAAATTTTATTCTCTCCAGGAGACAGACAAAATAGTTTCTATGGTTACATCTATTTGGGGAATAGTCTCTATGGCAACAGCCTTATATATGTAGACAAACACAGGAGGGCTGAAACAGTGGGGTGCCCAGGGTGGGGTTAAGGATGTGTGGGGATGTGTCCTTTTAAACAACACAGACAGCATTGATGACTGATGATTTGATGATGTATTGCCATTAATATGTCTCTGACTCCTCACTGACATTTAACTAGTAAGAAGAGCAGATCAGTGGAAGAACCACACTTTAACAAAAACCACTAACACCCACACTTTTAAAATGCCTACAGTTATGTATTCCCATGAGCATTCACAAAATGTGCTCTGGTACTCCTGAATTTTGGCTCATTTGAGTTATACAAACAAATTAAAAAACAAGCAAGCAGACTCAGTGTTCAGAAAAGTAGCCTGCAGTGTTTAGTCTGCAGAGCAGTGAATCTATGGCTAATGAATATGGATACTGTGGGTGAGTGAACAAAACCGTGCATGCAGAACATTGGGCCAGTTTGTTCATTCTTTCTATAAACTGTCCAGTCCACAGAGACAAATGTAGACCAGTTTGGACATGGGTACACACTACACTATATTGTGCAGGGCATGGTCTACCATCATTTTTTCCAATATGGATTTAACCCACTAACAGATGAAAACCAAATAGTGAAATATTTGGAAATATAAAATATAACCCCCCCTCCCCAAAAAAATGGTCGAATAATATGAAAAGGGTGATAGAACAGAAGGGTTCACTGGTGTGTTTATCTTAGTGGGTGTGTTGGCTGGTGATGTTGCCAGCTGCAGTGACTCAGCAAAACCCTCATTCTGCTGACAAGGCAAATGGAGTGACTTGGAAGCAGCCATGATGAGGATGAAGAGAGGCACAATAATTTTTGCCTGTGGCAGAAACAGCACTCCACATTGCACTTAGGAGAAACATTGGGTGTGAGAAAGTGCAAGGGGTTAATGAAACCGGCTGAGAGAGTGGGTTGAAAATTAATTAAATTTGTTTCAGCCTGTCATGATTAATGGAAATGAACATAACTGATTTACTAGTTGCCGAATACAAATGAATGATACATAAATTTGGCCTTGAAGTGTCTTTGCAGCTTTCCTTTTGAACAATTTCAGTCAAATCCTATATTGGATCCAATGCTCAACATCAAAACAATCTATCTATCTATCTATCTATCTATCTATCTATCTATCTATCTATCTATCTATCTATCTATCTATCTATCCAGAATATTGATGTTTGATGTTAGATATAAGCTGTAGTCGAGGCTTCGAGGGGACCGGCAGGCAATCAAAAGCGACTCATCAAATACAGTAGCACACATATCTCGATGTTTGCTATGCAAGCTGTAGCCTTTTGCATTAAGTGTTTGACCGCCACTGAAAATAAATAATAGATTTACTGACACAATAAATGGTCTTCTTTGTATCAATATCTGCTTGCAGTCTTAAACAACGCAGAGGTCATTTGATAGCCTACAATGCCCACGTTTATGTCTGTTGGAATATTTTTGTATGAAGGAAAGAGACAGATTTGTCATGTTCTGCAACGAGAAAAATGGGCGCTCATTAACCTTAACGTTAAGTCGTGCAGCAAAAAGAATAAAATGAAATAAAATAAAATAAAATAAAATAAAATAAAATAAAATAAAATAAAATAAAATAAAATAAAATAAGGCAACACCTCAGTGAAATGCAAGGAGAGTGTAACGGGATGAAGTGTTGGACTACATATACCATGATGCAGCGCGTGCATGACGTAAGATATCATTTTGGTCAATGCTTGCTTACAGCATGAAAGACTTTCAGTTACTCAAACCCAACAAGGTAATAGACGTAGATGGTCGTTCGTTCACAATGTAAGAGATTTCCAGAACCTATTACCAGTTAGGTTCATGCTCATGTTATAAAACCTCAGTCTGAAAATAATACAGTATGGCAACACATTTTCTTTTTCATTCACTCCCAGTTGCTGCACTTGTTCTATCTGCAGGAGTGCTGAGCAAAAGGCGCCATCTTCTGGTTAAAACATCACAGCACATTTGGCCACAGTAGCAGATCAACTAACCAGTTAGAAAAAGTGTTGTGCAAAACCATTTTGTCAAAAATTCGATTTGAACTTTTATCCAGAGTCATTTAGTCAAGAACATGGTGGAGAGCAAGGCATGGGTAATAAAACTAAGCAATACTTTCAGTGTAATTTTTTATTTATATTTTGATGCTTAACTGCCATTAATTGTGAAATGATCATCTTGAGCATAATTATTTCTTGTGACTGAAGAACTGATTTCAAATTAATTTCTGAAGAAATAATTTGTCATTGATGGGTGAATTCAGCTCACAGGTTTGTCAGAGAAATTCCTCAAAAACATTCTTGTTCTCCTTGCTTCATTTTTCAATATAGTAAAAAAAACCTGTGTATTCAACAAATTTGTCAGGAGAAAAAACAAACAAACAAAAAATTTGCAACACTGGATCAAAATAAGAAAATGGTATGTTATATGGTTGGTGAAAACACCAGCGTGTTTTGATAAATCAGTAATCATATTACCTACTGCAATGTAAGAAACACAATAGGTCTCAGTTTTAAAATAAATACTTTTTAATGTAATTCAGTGCAACAATACAATACAATTTAGTTTACCTGTTTTCAAATTTGGTTATTATCTTAATTATATTACTATCTTGTTGGCAAATATCACATCCATAAGGCTAGAGTGATCAGATCACACTAATATGCTTATGTTCTGTGTTGAACTAGCCTACAACATTGACTTTGTTTCCAAGATAACAACTAACTACACCTGAAGGTATTACCTCTCAAAAAATTGGAAATTACTTTATAATAAAATACATGAACAAATGAATTTGCGTAATATTCGGTGAAGTTTACATCTCCTTCGTACAGATCGGTGTTGTCTATATAGTTATTGTTTTCTTTTTTTTTCTTTTGCGACTCAAATTGGGCGTTGTGGTTTGTCCAAATGGCTTTGCCGTACTTAGCTTTCCAAGATGGCGACTCTGCTCGAGCATGCGCGACGCAGATTGGGCGCGAAAACAAGGCGGCGATGGCTATGGCGTCTAGATATACATGTCAATGATGGTCACTGCTTCTTTTCCATTCTTTCCTCCTTCTCATTAAAAGTTAAATGTGACAGTCCAGCAGTTTAGCTGAAACAACAAGGAAGACCGTCTCAGGACCTCAGCAGCGACAAACGTAATTTATAATTACATACATCATACAAGCATACATCAGTTGCTATGTTTAGTCTGGTTTCACAAATACTGACTGGTTGGAGAAGTTACCTGACTCAACCACATCACCTGGTAAATATCATCATTTTAATTTTCGTCGTCATATATTTCTTTATTGATGCTGTTTTAGCATACAGAAAGTTGTTTTAGTTCTCAATCAAATAAAGCTAGCTATAACAGGACATAGATCATGGTGAATCCACAAGAACACATAAAAGCTAGCCAATATGGTGAAGAGTGTACAAGATGACAAAACAAACAGGAAATTACAAGGATAAGTACATACATTAAATCAATTAAATAATAAAAGAAAGAAGGCATAGTGCCTACCCATTAGTCACTAGTCAAGACCAGTCCTCTAAGAGTTGTCAGTGCCACGATAAACTCTTCTTAGGCACATCATGTCATTCATTAGCTTAGTTTTTACACTCATAATGCTAATCTCTTTATAAGCAGTTCTACTGTAGCTCTGGCCACACTAAATGTTTATTTGGGTCAGATACACTTAACCAGAGTTGATCTAGCTTATGCTTTTGTTGGATGTCATATCTGTGAAATTTGGTCTGTTAACATTAAGTCATAGCATTTACCAATGTTGTATGTGACATTTTCCTCATTATATTTATTTTCTTTTTCTGCAGAGGGAATGGGAACAACATTTGTCAGTGACTTCAAAAGTGCACTGTAGCCTATCAAGGAAGGAGAGGTGTGTTACAAACTCATCCTAATAAGGGTCAGTATTTTAGCCTGTCAGCATGGTGACTCATGATTAAAAATAGTTGCCTTGTGCAGTGTGCGTATTAGGCTCAGTTACCATTTTATTATCTGTGTAAACAACACCAGAAGTTTACATTACTAATGTGTTTGTCCCCTTTCCCACTAACTAGGCAGTTTTAACTGCCCATCTGTAAAATGGCCTTGCAACATGCATATAAACCGAATTTAATATACGAAACCAATGCAGCATGTTGTATGTTTTATAGGTTGTTGGAAGGGATAAGTTTTCATTAGTACCAAGCTTCTTATGCCATCATTAGAAACTACAGTATCCAAAACTAAATTTAATTGATATTGTATGCATTCTTTCCTTAGGTTTCTGTACATCCTGAGATAAAACCCTTACTTGTGGATTGTTCTGGACATAGCTGAAGCACATTTTTCTGCTCATCTTCCAGAACTACTCTGCTGGTGAGTAAATTAAGTTGAAATCGCTTTTGTGTACATTTTAATGCATTCTTGGAAACAAAATACAGGATGTTTACAAATATAAATTCCTTTTTATATTTTACGACAGACACTGACTTGACTGTGCTGATATCTGTCCACCTTGAAAGCATAATTTTACTTGATCAGTTTGGTGTCAATGTAGCTTAATGTTGATTTTGATATTGCTGGTGTGAAATTTGTCAAAGCTGAAACTGAACAACTAACATGGCCTTTGTAGTAGTTTTGGTTAAGTTGCTAAATGTTGACATTTAAGAAGAGAAAAAGGAAAGAATGGACAAATAAATGAGTTTTAGGATTTGCGATTGATTAAGGTTTAGGATTTACAGTTGATATTTAGAGTTAGGATATAGAAATGTTTTACATCATTACATTTGAATTACATTTGAAGCAACTATGTGGGGACATTCTGACTTTGGCACTGGGTTCACACTGTGGCTGGAACACAGCAATGTAATCCAGCTCTCAAGTTTTGTGCAGTCTGATATATTGTTATGGAAACTGAGTAAAGGCATTAAGGCATTACCATGAGGAGATGGTGGAGCTGCTGGCCAGCTCATTGTATTGAAGCTGGAATGTCATTCAATGACCAGCTGAACGACAAACAGCTGGTTTTTGTCTACAGTTTGGAGGCTTTATGCTAGCAAGCAAACCAAAAGGCAGATTTAAGTCTGGTGGTAAATTGGTCAGTTGGTCAGACTAGTAGTACCAACCAGTTGTCCGATGCGCTGATCTGTTGATCAAAAGTGGATAAATTCTGTGGCATATGATAGGTTGTGTTTTTGACATACGGGAAATTTAGCAACTTTTACAGAGAAGCATTTTAGATTAACACTGTAACATCTGCATGATTCAGTGAAGCTAATGCCTAATGTAGAAGGACACTGAAAACGTACAAAGCATCAAAAGGTAATTGTTGCCCACTATCTGTTATGGCTTCACGGAACTCATTGCCTCTGTGGAGCTCCACAGATTTTATTTAGAGTCTTGATGAATGCTACTGCATATGAGAAAATAAGTTATAGGCTTTTGCTTCACAAAATCTCATAAATTGCCTCAACTAATGTCACCTGAATCTGTGTTGGTTAGGCTTGTAGACTACAAATTTCAAAATGAAAAAAATCTGTGGTTGTGAACTTGAGCTTGAGCTTGTGAGTTTAGACCTCTGTAGCCTTCCCTTCATCTATGCTTGAGGTTACATCAGTTGCTACCAGCATAACACACTTCAATCAATCACTTCAATCTTTGACTGAGCCGCTGGCAGCTGAGTTGCACTGTGAGTAATGTAGGCACGTGGTTTTGACAAGGAGGAAGAATGCGTGGGATAGTCAGGACAATATCTCTGAATGGGCACCTCAATTTTAATCATTTTTCTCTCAACTGCTCATTATGAGTCCAACAATGTAACAGGGTTGCAGTGCTAAATTGGTAGAGCACTCAACACTGTTGTGGTGTAGCACTGAGGTCATAATATAGATTATAATATGCATTTGTTTTATTGTACTGCTGACAAAATTCTATCATAATTTATGTGGATTACATTCTGTAATGCTATGTCTATACTATTTTTTAAAGCAAATTTGAAGGGAGATTATTCATAGTCAGTCTTCATTAACAATCGCTAATTTCAGCTCTTGGAAATCTGTGACAGGAAGGGAGACTGGTAGTGACAAATTTAAGATTATTGAGACAGGTACCAGATGATCTGTGATTGCCACGATGTGTTTGACCATGCCACCGGCTGTTTAAAATCACTGGTATATTCAAGGAAGCCGCATGGTGTCAGTCTCATCTCTGGTGGACACCTGAGTGGTCATGTGTGTGGTTCTTGCTGTTTAGTAGATAAAATCAATTTGACTAAGCTTCAGCATGGCAGTTTTAACTAACGCCTTCATTGGTGACGATGGTGGAGACAGCGGGAAGGGGGGTCACTGGGTTTCTTTGATTGTGACAGAGACAAGTAGACTAAGTTTTTCCAGTAACAGGGAAAAGTCTTTTTTCAGAGACAGTTTTCCTTTGTAGAATTTCAAGGGACACTGTGAGGACAGTAATGTTCATATTTCTTGGGTGTATAGAGAGGATAGCTGGTCATCTCATTTGAGCCATAGCTTACTCAAGAGTTGATACCTCTAACAATATCATAAAACATGCATATTCACCCTTCAGCCAGTCAACATTCGAGGGAAGGACATTGAGGTGGTGCACACTTATATATACCTAGGTGTGTACGTGGGCAGTAAACTGGACTGGTCCCTGAACACGGATGCCATCTACTGGAAGGGGCAGGGTCAAAAAGGCTGGGTCTGTGCTTGGCAGGAGTCTGAACTTACTCAGGACTGTTGTGGAGAGATGCATGCAATGTAAGATGGAGGCCATCTAGGACAAAACCAACCATCCTCTCCACAACATTGGCAGGAAAGAGAAGCAGCTACAGAAGCAAATGTCTCATCTCACTGCGCTGCAGAACAGAGAGGTAGAGGAGATCCTTTGTTCCCACAGCCATCAGGCTATACAGCAACTCAGCCAAAGGAAGTGGACTAATTTAATTATTATTGTTCAGTTATTGTTAACTGTTATTATTATTATTATTATTATTATTATTAATAACAATGAGATAATGGACACATGAATTTCTCCAAGGGGATAAATAAAGTATCTATCTATCTATCTATCTATCTATCTATCTATCTATCTATCTATCTATCTATCTATCTATCTATCTATCTATCTATCTATCTATCTATCTATCTATCTATTGAACAGATATTACTAATTATGATGATGGTTCAGGTCTTTATTGAATAGGCTGAGGCTGTAGCCTATCCATGATGCTTGAATGTGCATTACTATGCTTTATCAGTGAAAATCTGTCTCATTTATTAGTTTCAAACTTTTAAATGATTGTTTTTGTTTGAAAGTAAATATATATTTGATATAACGCCAATAAAATATAAGAATTGTCAGATGAATGACCTACTTATTTATATTTGAACATAATCCATTAAATTGTAGAATTTACTGTATGTTTTACATGTGACACAAAGTTCTCCTGAAAGTGGCTGAGGATAAGGCGGGTTTAGACTTTGTCCAGAATATTGCTTGCAGGTGTAAATGGTGAAAATCGACTCATGGTGCCGCTGTGGGCTAGCACAACAGTATCACAGACATCTCCACCCACTGTTACTGCATCAAAGTCAGGTATGATTTCTCAAAAGAATCCCTTGTTTCCCCCGACTATTTTTTTATCGTGCTCGCTGTTGTAAAATATTGAATTATTGAGTCTGTTCTGGAATATATTATTTATTTTTCTGGACAATCATTTGTTCAAACCGAGGACGCATATGTTCAGAGGATGGGTAACAAAGGATTTCCAGCGCTTCGTCCGATCTTCTGCTTCGCTTCCTTTCTTGTAACGCTGCACCTCGTTTATGGAGACCTGAGTTATTCTATTACGGAAGAGATGAAACGAGGGTCTGTTATTGGAAATATAGCGAAGGATCTCGGTCTTGATCTGATCTTGGAATATGAAGACCCTTATCTCTCGTTAAAGGCCCGTGTTGACTTTTGAGGGATCTAAGTAAGCGGTAACTGTTGACATTAATCCTGAGTACCGCACAGGCGATTTGAACAGCCAATGGAGAGAATTGACAGAGAAATGCCTTTGTGGCAGAAAGCCATTCGTGCGTATTAAAAGGTAGATCTGGTCTTTAGAAAATCACTTTGGAGCTTCATTCGTGTTAGTCCTTCATTATTCCAAGATGTAATGAAACC